>NC_041389.1:627384293-627392734 GCF_002162155.2 Triticum dicoccoides
GCCCGTCTCGTCGCCGTCCCCGGCCGCCGCCCTCGCCGCCCGTCGTACCTCGCCACCCCCGCCGCCCATACGCACCCGCTCCATACACACACATACACACACACTACACACACACACACACACTACACACACACATACACGCACACACACATTCACACATACACACACACACTACACACACACAGGCATACACATACACACACACATTTTTTTTAGTAAATTTTTATTTTTAGTAAATGCTTAATTGAACTAATTGAATTACTATAACTAGTTTATTTTTAGTAAATTTTTAGTTGAACTAGTTGAATTAATAGAACTAGTTTATTTTTAGTAAATGCTTTGTTGAACTAATTGAATTAATAGAACTAGTTTATTTTTAGCAAATATTTAGTTGAACTAGTTGAATTAATATAACTAGTTTATTTTTAGTAAATGCTTAGTTGAACTAATTGAATTAATATAACTAGTTTATTTTTAGTAAATGTTTAGTTGAACTAGTTGAATTATAATATAACTAGTTTATTTTTAGTAAATGCTTAGTTGAACTAATTGAATTAATATAACTAGTTTATTTTTAGTAAATGTTTAGTTGAACTAGTTGAATTATAATAGAACTAGTTTATTTTTAGTAAATGCTTAATGTTTCGCCTAATATGAACATAGGAAATGTCGTCTGACGATAGAAAAAATTTCATTATGTGCGAATATTGTGAAGACCAGAGCAGCCAGTGCGACAGAAATTTTCCTTGTTGATGATAGACGATTCAGCATCAAGCTGGATGAGACCTTCAAATTCGATACAATAAGTCACAACGACAAGTCTGTTTTCGTAATTAAGCATGACTTATATATATATATGCTTCATTTGCCTGACTTATAATTTTTAATTTTCACTATTCTACTAGCGCATCCCCTGCCATGCAAGAATTTTTGTCTTGGATAAGATAGGTTTCAAGGATATGGAAACTATGGAGGTAAAGAGAGTTTAACTGAAAACTGAGTATGGTTATACTTTCAATGTCAAAGTATACAATGCACACACGTACACCTATTTTGAATGCAAAACTTGGCAAGCATTATGCAAGGCTTATGCATTTGAGCCTGGTATGGTTATTACCTTTGATATTCGTCCGAAAGATGATATTGAAGGTAATAGAGACATATGGGTCGATGTGCAGACGCCTCCAGTTCTACCATTATGTGAGTTCTTCTCAACTATATTTGTGTATTTGATATTGCTTATTCAAAAATAATTGACAACTAATTTCTATTGACAGCTTATTTCCATTCAAGTAAACATGTCCGGCGCTTGGTGGACATGACCTACTACTGTCCCGGAGCTGAATTAAACTGCGAGGAGATAAGTCATTATGTTTCATGGCTTGAGGATCTTCATACTGTCAAGACAAATTTTCTTCCTGCACTTAGAAATGTTAGTACTCAAAACGTGCGACCAATAGTGATGGTATTGAACTACGGTCACATCTATTTAGGAATGATGGTAAGATTTTTACTATTTGTCCTCAGTGCATCTTTTGCATACATAATTTTTTTGCTAAACTTTCATTGCTAAGTATATTAATTAAGTACTATACGATGTTCTTCAACAGGGACTCCCGATGACAGTTGTGCCTTAGGGGATCGAGACTAAAGGTCGCATGTCAATTGTTAGCTTACGGACAAGATATCCTGCATTGCACATGAATGCATTCAGGATTTCTAGAAGCGATGAATGCTTAATAGTGAAAGATTGTAGGAAAATTGTTAACGATCGCAGAGAAGTATTAGGGGGAAGCAATGAGAAGCGCAGCCCACGATTAGGAGATAGGTTCATCTGCATGCTCCAGTATGATGAAGCAGGAGAGCTATACATGTTCTATGCTATTTTACCAGAGAGAGAGTAGCTAGCATGAGTGATTTAGCTAGTTCATGCTGCTCTTAGTACTTGTCCTTTCATGTCCGTGTTCTTTGTTCTAAATTTAATCTCAAATAGTGATTTGCTTTTGTCGTGTATCATGACAATAATGTTGAACTCGATGATATTTTTGCTTCTGGTACAAGTGAATGTTTCTTCTTTAAGCTACTGTTGGTATGGTGATTAGATAGCGGTAATGACTATGATGATTAAATAGTGATAATGACGACTACGATGATTTTTAGCTAGCTAGCTAGAGTATACATATACTAATGTTGATGATATGATGCAAGAGTTTTTATATTAATATGATGATGATGATGAGTTATTATATCATTTAAATGAAAGAAACCACAGATTAGTTTGAGCTGGATAGATCCTATACCTAAGTGGTCAAGTATATATATGCCATATCCATATATATTATACTTGATCACCTAATTAATTAGGTGATCAAGTATAATATCGATATGGCATATACTTGATCACTTATATAGCAAGATCCTTCAGTCGAAACTAATCCACGGTACTTTCACCTAATGATTTAACAACTCATTATAATGTAAAACAATCACTAAATTAAATTGAAAACACAAAACTAAAGGAAAAACTAAAAAAACACCCTAACATTTAGTACCGGTTGGTGTTACCAACCGGTACTAAAGCCCTACGCGCACCCGGGCCTGGCTCGTGCCACGTGTTTGCCCTTTAGAGCCGGTTCGTGATGAACCGGTACTAAAGGGGGGGACCTTTAGTCCCCACTCTTTAGTGCCGGTTGGTGAACCGGCACTAAAGGCCGTCACAAACCAGCACTAAAGGCCGGTTCTGCACTAGTGTCTCCTCTATTCGGGAGGCTTGCAGTCAGCCAACACTAGTAGAAAAAGGACCTAATATGAGACACATTAGTGCCGGTTTGACTTTGAGCCAGCACTAATGTGTCCATTAGTGCCGGTTCCAACGGCTAGCCGGCCGTTCTCATTAGTACCGGTTCGTGGCGAACCTATAGTACCTGTTCGTGCCACGAACCGGTACTAAAGAGGGTGGTGGCAGGGTGTTGTCAGTCTGGGGCCCGTCCAGCACCTTTAGTACCGGGTCGTGGCAAGAACCGGTACTAAAGGTCGACGTACATAAACCCTTCGTCCCCCCGAGCCACTCTGTTCTTCCCCTTTCCCCTCACTTCCTCTGTTCTTCCCCCTCTCTCCTCGAGCTCCTCACAAATTATGCCCAAAATTTGTCAATATTTGAAGGCCCCCATCCATTCAAATGATCACAAAGGTTAGCAACTTTGTCCTTTCAACTCTCATTGCTAGATTAGGTCTTGGAATGCTTTGTATAGTGATTAATTTGGGAGGAATAATTATATTTGCTAGTATTTGATTTATATGCAATTTGAGGTCAAAAATAACACTTAGTTTGCATATGTAGGTGTGGTTTACTTAGGGCCTTCTAAATCTCCGTCGTAACCACCGTCGATCGCCCGCACCATCCCGTCGCCGGCACCACCTTCTAGTGAGGCTCTTGTTCATGAATGTTTTACATTACCAAATTGATGTTTATGTGATTTGGATATATAGTTACTCGTATAATTATCTTACCCGTACGTTGTTTGTTATACATAGTGCCATGGTTTTGATATCCGTCCCCGTCGGCCCTCGTCCTTGTTATGATTCAGATGTGGTATATTCTCTTTTAAAACTAGTTGTTGCATTTCGTGTTTATGACAAATTATGCCCATCAAGTTGACATAGATATTTTTATCTAGGAGGTATGTGAACAGGAAATTCCAACCGACCCTATTGTCGAGAGATTAAATTTAGTTGAAAGAGAAAACGAGTATTTGAAAGAAAAATTGAAAAGAATTGAGGGGAAGAAGATGGAATTGGAGTTGCATGTTGCCGATGTCGTCGATGATCACAAGATCAAGATGGAGAAAATGAGGTTGAAGATTAGAAAGATTAGAAAATATGCCATTGATAGTGTGGCTTGGTATCATTATGCTGTTGGATCAATTGTTACCTTAGTTGCGATCTTCATCGCATTTGTTGTTGCATTTAAATTCTTTAGCTAGAGAGTTATTTGTATGTTGCATTTAATTACGTGTTGTATATGAACTTTATGTATGAACTTTATGTATGAACTTGTATTAATTTGGTCTATTTGGTGTTGTGTAATGAAGATGAGCCAACAATGGATGTATGATGACCAATGCTCTCCCGAGTTCATTAATGGCGTGCATACTTTTCTGCGGGCCGCTGAGGCAAACAAGCGGGCGGATGGTTTTATGCCTTGTCCATGTGCTGGCTGTAAGAATGGTCACAATTACTCTACAGAAAAAACCATTCACGTCCACCTATTTAAGTCCGGTTTCATGCCCCACTATAATGTTTGGACCAAGCACGGAGAAATAGGGGTTATGATGGAAGACAATGAAGAAGAAGAGGACGACGACGGCTATCCTGGCCATGGGTTCCCTGAATAGGATGATACAACAATGGGGGAAGAAGTTGAGCCGGCAATGCGGGAAGAAGCTGAAGAAGAGGCATCAGATGAGCCCGCTGATGATATAGGTCGGGCCATTGCCGATGCAAAGAGAAACTGCGCAAGTGATCTGGAGAGGACAAAGTTGCAGCGCATGTTAGAGGATCACAAGAAATTGTTGTACCCGAATTGCGAAGCTGACAAAAAAAAGTTGGGCACCACACTTGAATTGCTGCAATGGAAGGCAGAGAATGGTGTATCTGACAATGGATTTGGAAAGTTGCTGGTAATGATAAAGAATATGCTTCCAAAGGACAACGAATTTCCCGAGAGTACGTATGAAGCAAAGAAGGATGTTTGCCCTCTAGGGTTAGAGGTGCAAAAGATACATGCATGCCCTAATGACTGCATCCTCTACCACGGTGAGTACGAGGATTTGAACGCGTGCCCGGTATGCGGTGCATTGCGTTATAAGATCAGTCGCGATGACCCTGGTGATGTCGAGGGCGAGCGCCCCAGGAAGAAGATTCCTGCCAAGGTGATGTGGTATGCTCCTATAATACCACGGTTGAAACGTTTGTTCCAAAACAAAGAGCATGCGAAGGTGATGCGGTGGCACGCAGAAGACCGTAAGAAAGACGGAAAGTTGAGAGTACCCGCTGACGGTTCGCAGTGGAGAAAAATCGAGAGAAAGTACTGGGAGGAGTTTGCAGGTGACCCAAGGAACGTATGGTTTGGTCTAAGCGCAGATGGCATTAATCCTTTTGGGGAGCAGAGCAGCAACCATAGCACGTGGTGACTCTATGTTTGTATAACCTTCCTCCTTGGTTGTGCATGAAGTGGAAGTTCATTATGATGCCAGTGCTCATCCAAGGCCCTAAGCAACCCGACAACGACATTGATGTGTACCTAAGGCCATTAGTTGAAGAACTATTACAGCTGTGGAATGGAACAGGTGTACGTGCGTGGGATGAGCACGGATAGGAAGAATTTGACCTAAAGGCATTGCTGTTCGTGACCATCAATGATTGGCCTGCTCTCAGTAACCTTTCAGGACAGACAAACAAGGGATACCGCGGATGCACGCACTAGTTGGATGATACCGACAGTATATATTTAGATAGTTGTAGGAAGAATGTGTACCTGGGACATCGTCGATTTCTTCCGACAAGGCATCCCGTAAGAAAGAAAGGCAAGCATTTCAAAGGTGAGGCGGATCACTGGACGAAGCCTCGCCACCGTACTGGTGCTGATGTACATGATATGGTCAAGGATTTGTAGGTAATCTTTGGAAAGGGTCCTGGTGGAAAACCTGTTCCGAAGGACGCTGACGGACGCGCACCCATGTGGAAGAAGAAATCTATATTTTGGGACCTGCCATATTGGAAAGACCTAGAGGTCCGCTCCGCAATCGACGTGATGCACGTGACGAAGAATCGTTGCGTGACCCTGCTTGGCTTTTTGGGCGTGTATGGGAAGACAAAAGATACACCAGAGGAATGGGAGGACCAGCAACGTATGCACGGAAAAGATGGCATACATCAGGGTCAGGCCAGCTACGCTCTTACCAAAGAAGAGAAGGAAATCTTCTTCGAATGCCTGCTCAGCATGAAGGTACCGTATGGCTTCTCGTCGAGTATAAAGGGAATAATAAATATGGCAGATAAAAAGTTCCAGAACCTAAAGTCTCATGACTGCCACGTGATTATGACGCAACTCCTTCCGGTTGCATTGAGGGGGCTTCTACCGAAAAACGTTCGATTAGCCATTGTGAAGCTATGTGCATTCCTCAATGCAATCTCTCAGAAGGTAATCGATCCAGAAATCATACCAAGATTACAGAATGATTTGGTGCAATGTCTTGTCAGTTTCGAGTTGGTGTTCCCACCATCCTTCTTCAACATCATGACGCACGTCCTAGTTCACCTTTGCGAAGAGATTAACGTTCTGGGTCCTGTATTTCTACACAATATGTTCCCCTTTGAAAGGTTCATGGGAGTCTTGAAGAAATATGTTCATAACCGTGCTAGGCCAGAAGGAAGCATCTCGAAGGGCCATGAAAATGAGGAGGTCATTGAGTTTTGTATTGATTTCATTCCTGACCTTAAGCCGATTGGTGTTCCTGAATCGGGGCATAAGGGCAGACTAGAAGGAAAAGGCACGCTAGGAGGGCATCAAATAATATGTATGGACGGGCATTCTCTTACTGAAGCACACTACACAGTTCTACAGAATTCCGCCTTGGTGGCTCCGTATATGGAGGAACACAAGAATTTTCTACAGTCCAAACACCCGGAGAAGTCTGATGACTGGATTACACGCGAACAAACGAGGACTTTCGCCGGTTGGTTGCAGAAACGTGCCCTGAATGATGGCGATATTCAAAATGACATGTAATCGCTGTCCCAGTTACCATCTTCGAATATAATGACTTTCAAAGGGTACCAGATAAATGGGAATACATTTTACACGATCGCCCAAGATAAGAAGAGCACCAACCAAAACAGTGGTGTCCGCTTTGATGCAACAACCAACACGGGAAAGGAAACATATTATGGTTACATAGAGGACATATGGGAACTTAATTATGGATCAGGTGATTTGAAGGTCCCTTTGTTTTGGTGCAAATGGGTCAATATGACACGAGGCGGGGTAACGGAAGACCCGCAGTACGGAATGACAACAGTGGATCTCAACAATCTTGCGTATGCAGACGAACCATTCGTCCTAGCAAATGATGTGGCGCAGGTTTTTTATGTGAAAGACATGTCTACCAGGCCGAGAAAAAGAAAAGATAAGGAAGCGAATGGATCATACGACGAGCCAAAGCGCCACATAGTTCTTTCAGGAAAAAGAAACATCATGGGAGTGGATGACAAGACAGACATGTCAGAAGATTATGAAAAGTTTGATGAAATTTCTCCATTTACAGTGAATATTGACCTGAGCATCCAGTTAAATGATGAAGATTTTCCATGGCTACGGCGCAAAGGGACAGACGCGAAGAAAAAGTTTCACACCCAAAGATCTGGGATGTGATCGGCTTCACTATCACCACTTTCTTTCGTGTTTCACACCTAGGAGGGAATGTCTGTAATAGTTAGGGTAGTTATGTGTTTTCGCAATTGAAACGCGAAGAAATTTTATGTGCAAACAAATTCTTTTCATGCATTTACTGATTTTTTCCAGCTAAATGACCCTAAAATTGAAAACCATTTCAAATGAACTCAGAAAAGGTTGAAAGTTGGCATGGTATCATAATTTCATACAAATAGCATGTGCAAGAAAGTAGAGAGGGTTACGGCAAAAACTGGATGCACTTCGTGTATAAAATGGACAATCTCTTTCGAAGTATCAGGGTTTCCAACGAAAACTGAACTGTTACAAAGGCATTTCATTTTTTAAATAACCTAAGCATTACCAAATTGAATATAATGATAAAACACACTAATATTAAACATAAAAAAAGAATCACTGAAAAAATCACACAAATTTCAAATAATTCAAAATTTAAACTATTCAAATTTGAAAATTACCGGCACTAACAGAAAGTTTGTAATTTTTTGTACCTAAACCAAAAATATTCACAAAGAAACTCTAAATACAGCAAAAAACAACTCAAAAATAAATAAAACAAAAATAAATAAAGTGAAAAAAAAATTAGAAAATAAAAAAGCCCACCTACTGGGCCAGAGCGGCCTGCATACGACTAGGAACACAATCTTTTGTTGGGCTAGGATGCAGGCCCGCAAAGGCCCAGTAGGCCCACTGGGCGAAGAGGACAGGTAGGCCCAGTAGGCCTGACTAGGAGAGGAGCTCGAGAGAGCTACCGCACTGGAGCTTATAAATCAGTGTGGTAGCCTCTCGGCTAGCGAGGTGGGACCAAACTTGCGCACCGCCTGGAGCCAGCGCACCCCCTTTAGTACCGGGTGGTGGCTCCAACCGGTACTAAAGAGGGGGCCTTTAGTACCGGTTGGAGCCACCACCCGGTACTAAAGAGGGTGCGCTTCCTGCCGCTTGGCCTGGCCAAAACAGACCTTTAGTACCG
>NC_041389.1:627393277-627398730 GCF_002162155.2 Triticum dicoccoides
GCCCCGTCGTCGCCGCCCTGTCCCGTCGCCCCTTCGTTGTCGCCCCGTCGTCGCCTCGCCTGTGAGCTCGCCCCGGCCGCCATGTCCACACACACACACACAGTACTACACACACACACACTACACACACACACACATACTACACACATTAGTTTGTTTGTTATAAATTTTTCTTTTTTTTAGTTATAGAAATGTTAGAAATTATTCTGTTTTTTAGTTATATAAATATTAGAAATGTTAGTTTTATAGAAATGTTATAAATGTTTTCTGTTTTTAGTTATAGAAATATTTATAGAAATGTTAGCAATTTTTCTGTTTTTTAGTTATATAAATATTAGAATTGTTATGGAAATGTTAGTTATATAATCAGGAAATTTTAGAATTAGTTTTAGTTAGATGAATTAGATTAATGTCAAATTGTTAGAATTTGCATATATGTAGAATTTTAGTTATCACAATCCAATCATTTAAAAAATGTTACTTTTTGCGGTCAAATAGTATTTGTTCTCGACGATATGCCGGGCCCGCATCCTTGCCGTCGACCCGTTCGCGATGACGTCATGCTTCAGGGGACCCATGTCCGGGACTGGGCTCCGTCGGGCTGGCACTGGGAGGTGCTACCTGGAGGGGCGCGCCGCTTGGTGAGGAACCCGACCTCGGGTCCCGTCGTCAACCCCGATCTTCTTTGGTGGCGTTCGCGTGGGCCACATTCGCTGCAGAGGCAGCCGGCCCCGCCGGAGGTGGTGCGTCGCCGTGTTAGGGAGGAAGATGAGCACGTCCATCGCTACATGGCTGCTATGGACGACGTCAGGTTCTCCACTACTTGGCGGGTTCTTTGGGCAGATGACTGGAGATATGATCCTGTGATGGTTCCTTCTCTTTGGGTGTGCACCGCCCGCGCCCCGGGAACCGCGAGTGGCGCCCTAGATTCTTCTGTAGTACTCGATCATTATTAGGTACCTAGCCAGTGATGTATTCGATATATAATATTCGAGACGATGTATTCGAGATTATATATATTAAGACGATGATGTATTCGAGATTATATATTCGAGAGGATGTATTCAAGATTCAGATTTTCCTTATTGATTAACTGCATCCATGCATTGTAATTTGAATACTAAATTGTTTTATATTTCTTCTGTATTATTAGTAAAGTAAAAGCTATGGCGGACAATACCGGCAGAGAGAGAGAAGAGGAATTGTTCGACATCATAAGCAGCCCTCACAGGCTAGATGATCTGAATGAAGCAGATGACGGCTCCCAATATCTTAACAATACCGGAGAGGGTGATGAAAAGATATTCGATCTCGACGACCGGGCTGATGAAAAGAAGAGGAATTGTTCGACATCATAAGCAGCCCTCATGAACTATGATTATGATTATGACACAGACAATGTTTGTGATGACACAGACAATGCTGATCTTCAAATAACAAACACTACCGGCGAGGTATATTTATATAAGCATGCATCATGGTGATCATCATATGTTTTTTTATTGAAGATATATTAACGAATCGATCTTTCTTCTTTCAGCCCTCCGGATCGAGCAAATCTGCTTGTACAGACAGCAAGACAAAGCGAAGCCCGGGCAGATTGTTGAAGGATGGTGTAAAGTACCACATCGAATCCATCAAACCTAGTTGCGAACCGCTCACGCCTAAGAACATTGCGAACAAGTGGACTCGTCAGTGCGGAGTTCTTGTGAAGGACAAACTCCCGATCTCCATTCAAGAATGGAAAGAGCCAAAGACTAAACGTCCAGGTGTTACTTGGGTCGACAATAGAGCCAAAAAAGACCTTGTGAAATCTCTGATGGAACATTTCACCCTACCAGATCATTTCACTGAAGCAGATGTGGAGAAAGTCAAGGCCGCTGCTCTTAAGAAGATGGCAATTGCATTCAACACCCACAAGAAAACTGTATGGGCCAACTACCTCGCTAATGAAAGGAAGACTCCAGAATTCACGGGAACACTAGAGAAGCAAAGAGAGTACTAGGATGATTTCGTGACCTTCAAGGATTCAGAAATATCTAAGGAACGGTCGATGAAAAACAAGGCAAATGCCGCAAGAAAGACGCAGTTCCATAGGCTGGGTCCAGGTGGCTACGCGGTGGGATTGCCTAAGTGGGATAAGTCTGAGCAAGAGATGGAGGATGCATGGGTCACTCCGGTTACCCGGCACTGGCCCCCCAGGTGCAGAACTTGGTTCTATGCGCATGGGGGAGCGTTGGACCCGAAGACAGGCGGAGTTTCGCGGAAGGCAAGTCTAAAAGGAGCCGAACAAAAGATAATTGACGCAATAGATGAAGCTCGAAGGGGGGTGTTCACGCCCAACAGAGAGAACGACGAGCTTACGCGCGCCCTGGGAAATCCTGAACACCCGGGAAGAACACGAGGCATGGGCGTTATTCCCTGGTATGAGGGCTTTTCAGAATGGAACGAGGACTACAGAAGTCGTGCAAGAAGGAAGATGGAGGAGGAGAAGAAAAGGAAGCTGGAGGAGGAGCAGAGGAAGCAGGACACAGAACGCCTTCAAGGCCTAGAAGGAAGGCACGCGGACCTGGCACTCAAATTCCAGCAGCAGCAACAGCAGATCGACTCACTTAGCCAGGAAAGGGGGTCTCAGCAGCGGCAGCAGCAAGCGGATGATCGTCCAGCATTGGATAGCACCGTCCCATCCATGCCGAGAAGCAGCGTTGGTTCTGCCCCGGGGACACACTGCTGGATAAATACCCTGTGGATGACATCATAGAGAACACTAACTGCGAGCTACACTCCAAAATGAAGAACATATCCATGAAGGTGGCGGACGGCATTGCTTTTCCAGTTACCCCCGAAGCAACCTACCATTGCATCCCGATTCCAGATGGCTATGCTCGTGTCATGGTTGATGAAGTGGTGGACCCATATTCGGGGCTAATGCTTGACATTCCTGGAGGTGAAGACGAGCGCACACTGGGAGAGGCCATACATCGTATCATCCTATGGAGAAAGGATTGCATCATCTTTCAAAGTCCACCGACACCGCGTCGTCTGCCGACTCCTCGAAGTCCGCCACCGAGTCAGCAGACTCCCGCTCCTCCAAGTCCACGAACGCGTGAGATGACTCCTCCTTGAAGTCCGCCACCTCCTCCAAGTCCCCGAACGCGTGAGCTGACTCCTCCAGTTTCAAGCCCGGCACAGTGTCATGCCACTTCTCCGGTTGCAAGTCCGGCACCGTGTCAGGCCACACCTCCTGCTTCAAGTCCGGCACATCGTCAGGCCACTTCTCCAGGTCCAACTCCACGTCAGCCGTCTCCGCCGTCTCAGCAATCGCAGAAGAGACATCCCGCAGCTTTGATGCGTAGCGGTACGAGTCGAGGTAGTTCAGGAAGTACAGGCAAAGGCAAGCGATATAAATATGGTCCAAGCCTCGCTCCTCTTCCTCAGAGGCCTTACGACATGACTAAGGAGCAAAACACAGCCATAGTGCAAGCCCAAGTGGACACCCATTTTGGAGCGAAACCGGCACCGCCGCCAAAGGAGAAAGTGCCTGAGAAAGTAATTGACCACTTCATTCGTATGGCTAGAGAACCAGCTCCCAAGCCTGTTGACTCGGACTATGAGCGCCAAATCAGGAAGGCACATCAAGCACGACTACAGAAGGAAGCGAGCTCAAGCTCGAGCCAACAAGCAGCTGGCAAAAAATGCGGGAAAACCGTTCCCCAGTTGGGAGAACAGGCGGCGCAAGCGATCCCCCCGCTTGTTGTGCCAACAACACATGAGAGGAGTAGTACGCGCGCCAAATATTATTGTGGGCAAACCGTTAGCGTTCCCCAGCATGGCGATGTGGTAATAACAGAGGATCATATAATGCGGGCTCAAATGCTCAATATCTCTATTGGACAACTCCTCGAAATCGAGCCCATGCCTACGCTTAAAGAATCGGAAATAGCATCGCAATATGTCCGAGGCAATCCTTTGGTCCATCAAGACAAGGTCAAGGACCTCCCAACGAGAATGTATTAATTGCATCAATGGTACATGAACATTACCAAGATTTCCAATCGAGATTTCCTCATGGTTAATGTCAAGCATGAGCATTATTACCATGAGAAAGCTCTGATCATTGAGTATCCAGAACTATTTCAGTTATTTAATCAAGACGCACTCGACAAGTCTATCGTCAGTTGCTATTGTCTGAAGTGATTTCTTTCTGTAATTTAAGTCTCAAACTAGTTACGTAGTGATAATTTTGATCAATTATTACATGTAATTATCCTCACTATATTCTTTTTCTGTGGTATTATATGCAGGATGAAGATGTATGAAATGAAAAAAGCTGGACGCTATGGCGTTGGGTTCATTGACCCAAATACCATTAATCAGGACATATGGGAGATTGAACATTGTCAAGCTGCTGTAGAGGAAAGCATGCTAGAGTTCTTGAAGCGCCTTAATACCAATGAAGATATACTACTTCCTTACAACTTCCCGTGAGTCACACTGTGTTGTACTACAAATTCTGTTTTTGCTTACTAGCTAGCTAGATGTTAATAATTAAGTGTATACGGTTTATGATAGTTGATTAATTTTATGCACATGCCCGCTTAATTAAGACATGCAAACGTGTGCGTATGCAGTTGGCACTGGGTCTTGTTAGACATTAAAGTTGAGGAAGGAAAAGTTGAATTACTGGACTCACTAACTAAAGAAGATAAAGACTACACCATCGTGAAGTCGATAGTCAACAGGTAATTTCAATCATTATTAACTATTAGTTCCTGATGTGAACTATTTAATAACCCTTTTATTAATTTTCTTTGCCGGCGGGCAGGGCATGGGCAAAGTTCATCAAGGTGACTCCAGGCACGTGGCCAAAAAAGTTGTTTTGGCATCGATCCAAGGTAAGTAATTAAGTAGTACCAACTAGCTACCATCTCTTTAATTCTTGTTTCAATATCATTAATTAATTATTATGCTTGATTAATCATTATCTGATTAAATTCCATTCTCGTAAAGGCCCTGAGGCAGACGAAAGGGAATAATCTGTGTGCATACTACGTTTGCGAGAACATTCGCATGATGGCGTTCGAAAGGAGCAGATCTGATAGACAGGACTGGGTACGTTTTTGTCAGAACACTATTCACACCATTATCGATATCTAGTCACACAACTAACACACATGCATATTGATCTCCTTCTTAACAGTGCAGATCGGTGCGGGATAAGCTCCTACCATTGGACCGCATACAAGCACTTCAAGAGGAAATAGCCGGATTTTTGCTCGACCGGGTCATAGATCCGAAAGGAGAATACTATTACCCGCTATCGCCCCCATGAACCACTTGTCATCGTGCTCCGAAGGCACCAAGGCAACATGTAGGAGAAATTGTATATGTATATACATGTGTATGTGTGAATAGTTAATGGTGTTGGCTGTGAGACATAAGATGATTATATA
>NC_041389.1:627399243-627407262 GCF_002162155.2 Triticum dicoccoides
GGGGGGGCTTTAGTCCCCACTCTTTAGTGCCGGTTCGCCAACCGGCACTAAAGGCCGTCACGAACCGGCACTAAAGCCCGGTTCTGCACTAGTGCAAGCTCGACCTTGCAACTATTTTGTCAACAGTCATCAGTACAACATCGGGTACTATCTTGTAGATGACATCTACCCTCATGGGCCATATTTGTGAAGACAATTCAACAATCGCAAGGCAGCAAGAGAACTCACTTTGCAACATGCCAATAAGTCGCCAGAAAGAGTGTCGAGATAGCTTTTGGGGGTGCTGCAACGCTTTGTTATTAACCGTGATTTCGTAGCACATTGGGACAAAATTTACTGTTGGTTGTCGCAAATCATGACATCATGTGTAATTTTGTATTATGGTATACATTGTGAGAATTAACTATGATGTGATGTCATGTTGATGATGTGGCAAACACACATTACTTACCATGTGGATGGGTTGCATGTATATGAAAAATAAACAGTGTGGTGGAGCATGCAAGTGAAATATAGGAAAAAGAAAACAATTAATGAGGTAGCATCTATGTTGAGATGGCATGTATGCATATTAAGAGAAATATAAGTAGTGGGTGGGTTGCCATCGTTAACAATAGTGGTAGGAAGAAATGACCACTTACCAAGTTGCTCCCGTCCCAGAGGTTATTGGCCGTTGTGTCGGCGGCAACATCACCAAAGGAACAGGCCTTCAAGTACGTGTCGGTGCAACAGCTTGGCATGCCGATCAAGAAGACGGAACCAAATGTGTGACAAAGGCGCCACCATGAAGCTAAAGAAGAGGAGGAAGTACCGCACAACGAAGGCAGAAGGCAACACATCACGGCACATGCATTACTTGCCATGTAGATGGGTTGCACTTCCATCGAAAAAGAAATCCTATACGACCTAGGTCGTACTCCCTCGTCGTGAGATCACCTCCCGCGACCGGCACGTGGCAATTCGAATCTCAAAGCAACCTATTCTCGATTCCCCTTTCTTTCTCCAGCACCTCCGCGATTCTCGTGGCACCGGCGCTTCATGATCCCTTCAATTCTCTCTCCTTCTCGTCTCTGAAGACGGCAAGAGAGCCTCCTGGCTACTCCGGCATCAGCTCCTCCTGAATCTTGCAGGTTGAGGCGACCAATCCCCATGGTGCCGGTGGATGGCCTGAACAAAGGCGAGGAGCAGCAGCGATGACGATATATCCATTGTGCAACCGCGGCCTGTGCCCTCTCGCTTATTTACGGCAGCGGCGAGTTTAGGGAGCCGCAGCCTGCGCCCTCTTACTAATTTACCTCCAGCCAGAGCTCAGGCAATGGCTCGTCTTATCTAGGACCAGCACCGATGGGGCATAGCAGGTTCAAGCAGTGGCGCCCTTTGTGGAGGCTAGTTGCAAAAAATTCTGAAGCGACATTGTCGCGAGGAGCACGAAGACTGCTGGAGAAGAAAGGGGAATCAGAAAATATCGGTCTAGCTACTTTGAGATTCGAATTGCCAGCTCTCAGCCCCAGGAGGTGGTCTGAGGACGGGAGATGTACGACCCAGGTCGTATAAGATTTTTTTTTCGCGGGAGGGTGAGCGTTGAGGAGAAACCAACCGCACAAGAAAACCCACCGCCACGTGTGCCTTGTACGACCGGCTTGACAAAACATGCTTATCAAAAATGGTAAAGTGTGGCATAAAGTTGAAAAAAATTGTTGATACGGAGTAATCCCTATAAAAATAACAAAATAGAAGGTAAAAAGTGAAATTGACTCTTCTTATTGTGTCTGCAGCAAAACAACCAATAATTACATCATGGGGAATATTCTTCCTCAGGACCTCAGTACTCCCCAGTACCCAATGATAAACCAATATCAAACAAAAATAGTACCACACAACAAACATATTTCTGTGTTCAAATTGTTGGATCAACCGGAGGAGGAAGAAGACTCACACGAACACACACTGGACACAAGAACACACAAACTTTTCTGGCAACGCACTTCTGCCTTTTCTCTTGTTCTTTTTCCACACACACGCGGCTGATTACAAAGTCCTTCAATAGAGACACATACATACTACTCCCTGCTACGTACTGCTTGATCCGCTATTTTCTCTCCACTAGCCGGTAGCATGGCCACGAGTAAACACCTCTTTGACACGGCCACACGATTCAGCCGGAGTCACGCTTATCTACTAATTACTCGGTCCAAAGCCACTATTGGCTATACAGCACGTCCATGCAACGGAAATACGCGTAACTAACCTGATGGAACGCCCACGCATGCATTCATTCTCTACTGACTTTCTCTCAACTAACTAACTCACTCTATCGTCCAGCTTTGCACCGTGTACGTGATCACAACTTGACGTACACAACCTGCCACAGCTTGAACTGAATGCATGAACGAAACTAATGCGACGAAATAAACATGATGAATACCTAGACAACAAGGTAAACTCCATCACAAATAAAAAAAAACATATTTCTGAATCACCGGCAAGCAAGCGCTCCAGTCCAGTAGCCGAGACGCTCGCACGGCCGACACGGCGTACACCGCAGCGACCGCGAGCGCCAACACCATACCCGCCGGGCCATGGAGCGACGAGCCGCCGCTCCCCTGCAGATACGCCGACGGCGTCGTCTTCGATCCCAAGCCGGCCGGTGTCTCTACGGCCGGGGTGGTCGGCGTGTTGGCACTGGCACCAGGAGCACTGCCACCACCAGCTGCAAGCAAAAAAGACGTCTCGTGTCAGTAACCCAAGAAGCGATAACAACATTATTATACATGCAGTGCAGCTCTTGACTCTTGTAACTCGTAAAATGGTATACTGTCGAACACTTACCGCCGTTGCACTTGCTCGCCGGCGGGGTCTGCACGTTGCAGGCATTGGGGAGCTCGAGCGCGCGGGTCTTGTTGATGGTGATGCCACCGAGCGACGACGAGTCACCGCCGAGCGCGCTGCAAAGGCACTGCAGCTGGGACTGCACCACGGAGGCGAGCTGCGAGCAGCAAGACTTGGTCGGGGCCGTGCCGCTGCCGCTGATGTAGTTCATGCATGGGTACAGGCCGATCAGCGCAGAGGTGCACCCGGACTGCGCCGACGCCGACGCCACCAGCAGTGCCAGTGCCACCGCCGCAGCCAGGAGGACGCTGCTGCTGCTGGACATGGCGGCCACCGCTCTCGCTCTTGCCGCCATTGATGGACGTTTCTTCCCCTTTGTTTGCTAGTGAAAGCAAGAGGCTTTTTCTTAGGTTGGGGGTGCTTGGAGCTAGATGCTGCTTGCTTAAGGTGATTATACTCTGTGTATATTTGTGCTTTTGACCCTCCAGTTGTGTGACTTTATATAAACGGTTTTTGTTGGGGCGGTGGAATTAGTTGGGCATGTTGGTGAGCTACATGTCCCTACTTCCTACTCTTGGCACGAAATTATTTATTTCTCTGAGTTCCAGCAGTAGTCGTAATAGTATTCACTTCAGAATAATATTATTCATGTGGTTGCTAAAATAGTTGGTGTTAGTACTTAGTAGCTGAACAAGGTGTTGGTCAACGCTGTCTTAGATGATGCCAACAACTGTATTGAGTGTCACGGTATGGATTTTGTTAGTTGTCTCTTGTAAAAATGGATCCTGAAAAGGACAGTAACTTGCTTTGTCATCGCCACACAAGTAAGCAAAGGATCTGATACTGTATAGATACTTTGAGGCCGGAAATCCAATTTGGCTCTTGGGAGCACGTGCTCCTGCGTTTGAAAAATAATTTTTGAGATGTCAAAAAAATCATATTTTTTTCATGTATTTATAGTCATATCCAAATGCTACTTGGAAAGATTTAGGCAAAAAGGATAAACATTTTGGCTTGTGAAAAAAACAAATTTCAATACCAAATGTTACCTCAAAATGTCGTCCCAAATTTGTTTTTTCACTGCCGAAACACTGCTGCTCCATTTCGAATGAAAATTGTCAAGCATGCTTGCGATACTAACATGAATTTCCACAAAAAAAATCAAAAAGTGAAAACATGTTACCACTTTTTTGTGGTACTGTTCATCCGGCAGCAAATGCTCCCAGGAGACAAAACGCCCCTCCCCTTGACAGGATTTTTTTTTGAAATTGTAAGCAGGATTAACTTCTTTTTATAAAGGATGCTTTTATAATTAAAATTTAGCATCGAACAGATACAAAATATGATGAGTGACACCTGGCCTCTGCATAGTTAAGATGCACATAACCCAAACTAATAGTCCTACACTAGTAAAAAGCGACATATTGACAACTGCAAAGTCAAATAGAACCGATACTATGCTATGTCGGAGGATGTGGTGGGCTGATCCAGAGATTGTGTTGTCATGCATGTTGGGTAAAAACCTTCCTAGCCATCCACTCGAATCGTATACCCACCGCCCAATAACAGGTTGGTACTCCGATCGATGTAGCGTAGACCAACATGCGCAGCCAATGTCTGCGAGATGTACGACCGATTGACCTCTTTCTTTTTTTCCATTTTTCTCAATTACACATTGAATTAGGTCATTGGAAAATGCAGCGTCTAGATGAAGAGGCTATTAGAAAAAAATTGATGACTCGTCAGAGTAGGAGGAAAAAGAAGTTGATGATGACTTTTAGACGGTATTGGTCATGATAATGCAAGAGGAAGAGGGAAAGAAGAAATGACTTGGCTCTCAATTCGGCCCTTGTCGCATCTATCGCAATAGGGCAGAATGACGTCTCAAAAATTTCAGAGATTACTTTGTGGAGAATTTGGTCTATTTGAAAAACCTTTTCAGGCGGCGATTCTGGATGCACATTGATATATTTGTGCGTGTTTCACAAGATGTGGAGAGGAATAATCCTTGGTTCATGTTGCGAAGAGAAATAAGTGCATATCCCTTCATGAAGTGTACCACGATAACTTGAGTGCTTGTATATGGAGTGGCCGCCGACATTATTGATGAGTACATTCGCATTGGGCAAGATGTCATCCTCAAATGTGTGAACTAACCAGAGTACTTGAGATTACAAAATGATGAAGACATTGTGAGTTATCTCTATAGGTGAAACAATAGAATGTGCGCGGATGCTTGGATACATTATTTTATGCATTGGACATGAAAGAATTGTGTCATGCCACATGGAAAGGGTAGTATAGAGGGTACTTTCATCATCAAACCATCATTTCTCGAAGCAATTGCATCAGAGGATTTATGGATTTAGCATTCATACCTTGGGATCCCCGGCTCTCATAAGGACCTTAATGTCTTGCAGAGTCTCTACTATTTGCGAGGCTTGCTGTCAGCCAAGCTCGATCTTGCAACTATGTTGTCAATGGTCACCAGTTGTGACGCCCCCGATTCAATCGTACACTAAGCAAATGTGTACGATCAAGATCAGGGACTCACGGGAAGATATCACAACACAACTCTACAAATAAAATAAGTCATACAAGCATCATAATACAAGCCAGGGGCCTCGAGGGCTCGAATACAAGTGCTCGATCATAGACGAGTCAGCGGAAACAACAATATCTGAGTACAGACATAAGTTAAACAAGTTTGCCTTAAGAAGGCTAGCACAAACTGGGATACAGATCGAAAGAGGTGCAGGCCTCCTGCCTAGGATCCTCCTAACTACTCCTGGACGTCGTCAGCGGGCTGCACGTAGTAGGGGCACCTCCGGTGTAGTAGGGGTCGTAGTCGACGGTGGCGTCTGGCTCCTGAACTCTAGCATCTGGTTGTGACAACCAGAAAGAAAGGAAAAGGGGAAAAAGGGGGGAGAAAGCAACCGTGAGTACTCATCCAAAGTACTCGCAAGCAAGGAACTACACTACATATGCATGGGTATATGTGTAAGGAGGCCATATCAGTGGACTGAACTGCAGAATGCCAGAATAAGAGGGGGATAGCTAATCCTGTCGAAGACTACGCTTCTGGCAGCCTCCGTCTTGCAGCATGTAGGAGAGAGTAGATTGAAGTCCTCCAAGTAGCATCTTCAAGTAGCATCTCCAAGCAGCATCTCCAAGTAGCATCGCATAGCATAACCCTACCCGGCGATCCTCCTCTCGTCACCCTGTAGAAAAGCGATCACCGGGTTGTCTGTGGAACTTGGAAGGGTGTGTTTTATTAAGTATCCGGTTCTAGTTGTCATAAGGTCAAGGTACAACTCCAAGTCGTCCTGTTACCGAAGATCACGGCTATTCGAATAGATTAACTTCCCTGCAGGGGTGCACCACATAGCCCAACACGCTTGATCCCATTTGGCCGGATACACTTTCCTGGGTCATGCCCGGCCGTGGAAGATCAACACGTCGCAGCCCCACCTAGGCAAAACAGAGAGGCCAGCACGCCGGTCTAAACCTAAGCGCACAGGGGTCTGGGCCCATCGCCCATAGCACACCTGCACGTTGCGTGGGCGGCCGGAAGCAGAACTAGCCCCCTTAATACAAGAGCAGGCTTACGTTCCAATCCGGCGCGCGCCGCTCCGTCGCTGACGTCTGAAGTGCTTCGGCTGATACCACGACGCCGGGATACCCATAAATACTCCCGCGTAGATGGTTAGTGCGTATAGGCTCGTAGCCGACTCAGATCAAATACCAAGATCTCGTTAAGCATGTTAAGTATCCGCGAACGCCGAACAGGGCCACGCCCACCTGTCTCCTAGGTGGTCTCAACCTGCCCTGTCGCTCCGCCACAAAGTAACCGTCGGGGACCGTCGGGAACCCAGGCCCACCTCTACCGGAATGGAGCCACCTGCCCCTTCAGCCCCCATCTCCGAACAGTATCACAGGTAATGTAACTGTGTAAAGTATATAGTATACGCCCGTGATCACCTCCCAAAGTGATCACAGCCCAGTAGTATAGCATGGCAGACGGACAAGAGTGTAGGGCCACTGATGGAACACTAGCATCCTATACTAAGCATTTAGGATTGCGGGTAAGGTATCAATGACTGTAGCAGCAATGACAGGCTATGCATCAGAATAGGATTAACGGAAAGCAGTAACATGCTACGCTACTCTAATGCAAGCAGTATAGAGAAGAGTAGGCGATATCTGGTGATCAAGGGGGGGGGGGCTTGCCTGGTTGCTCTGGCAAGAAGGAGGGGTCGTCAACTCCGTAGTCGAACTGGGCAGCAGCAGCGTCGGTCTCGGAGTCTACCGGAAAGGAGTAACGGAGGGGGAACACAATAAATAACAGAGCAATCAAATGTAACACAAAGCAAGACGCGGCAATACGTTGTGCTAGGGGTGTCCTAACGTAGGGATAGGCGATACCGATGAAGGGGGAAACATCCGGGAAAGTATTCCCGGGGTTTCGCGTTTTCGGACAGATGAACCGGAGGGGGAAAGTTGCGTGTTTGGTATGTTAGAGGTGTGTGGTGGACGAACGGGCTGCGTATCCGGGTTCGTCTCGTCGTTCTGAGCAACTTTCATGTAGAAAGTATTTTCATCCGAGTTACGGATTAAAAGATATGATTTTCTAAAGATTTAAATCATTTTCTAATTTTATTTATTCATTTAAATCCAACCTTATCCAAAACAGTGTTTGCTGACGTCATCATGACGTCACCATGACGTCAGCAGTCAACAGGGGCGTTGACTGGTCAAACTGACGTGTGGGTCCAGCGGGGCCCACCTGTCATACCCTGTTTAGGCTAATCAGGTTTTAGCTAAACTAATCACAGTTTAATTAGACTAATTAGTTAATTTGATTAATCTAATTATGATTAATTAACTTAATTAATTAATTAATTAATTAATTATTTTTATTATTATTAATTTTAATTCCCTTTTTTTTAATAAAACGTTCTGGGGCCGTGGGGCCCCCATGTCATTGACACCAGTGGCCAGAGTGGTTTCGGTGTTAGCGGGCGCTGGGCACCCGCCCGAACTGGCGCAGCGGGCGCTCGTCCGCGGCCAACGGGGAAGGGGGGGGCACGGCGAGCCGGGGCGCAGGCTCGCCGGCGGCGGCGACGGCGCACAGGGCGGAGCGGGGGAAACAGGGGCGCCACGGGGCCGGGGGCCGTGTGCAGAGGAGGC
>NC_041389.1:627411818-627413673 GCF_002162155.2 Triticum dicoccoides
GGGTATTGCTCTATAGAAGACAAGTGCTTAAACTTGCACAGGACATGATATTTAAAGGAGAACATGGTCAGAACCACGATTGCAAAAAGGCCAGATCTCAGATATAAGATGAACTTATACCAAGGGAATAATTGATTTTAAAAGAAGCTTCGATGAGAAGATGTACATCGTGTCCATGGGCATGAACGCAAAGTTCAAGGTCGACTCCCACTTCTCCAATGCACAACCTTTCATTCACTTCTCGCACTCAATAAAGTTGTAGTTTTGAAATTTTATCTGGCAAAATACCAGAAGAGTACGACTCGTGAAAACTTTCGAGTTCTCACCCATTAAGGAAGGCATAGGTTCAACCCATCGGGGCATCTTATAATCATATACCAGAATCTTTAGAAGTAATTAACTCAGTCTCGAAGACAGAGCATGGTTAAGAAAGCAGAGGATACAATTTACCAAAGGCATTATGTATCAGAGGAAAGGCTCACAAGGTTATTGAATATGAAGGGCGTTGTCAGATAAAATCCAACAAAGGATTTGGTGGTCCACAAGGGATCTGACGTGAGCATCGGTACTCAACCAGAGGAAGAAGAATGCACGGGCATCATATTATAGAACATCGGAATGATTCGATGCTTAGATAATAAAGGAATTTTGATTTCCAAAACAAAGGATCAGAAGCAATGCTCTGAGTAGGGATGGATAAGTTGAATATACCAGAGGCACAATTGACGACAAATAGTTTGGTCGAGAACCAGCTCATGTTCAAAAATGATGTCTGAGCCGGAAGGATAATTTAGAAGGGTTGATAGATGATTGTGTGCATTCGCACACATGCTGAATCAATAGGATCAAAATGACGATGCCTAAGGATACTAATGAATATTGCCAATGGAAAGCATCCATAATGCAAGCAGACAAGTATTGCAGAGCAATAAGCTATTAAGGATTTTTGGAGGATCAAATAGTATTTCGAAGACCATTGTGAAACACATGAACAACTGGGGGATGAGCGGATACTCGATAAGTGCGAGAATTATCCATAGGGGTATTCAGGTGACAAGGAACAGCAAGGCGATAAGCTCAAAGGATTATCGAGACAACGACGAGTGTTTCGAGGTATCTGGTAATAACAAGACCAACTGGGGATGAATGTAAGAATAACAACTGCAAGTAGTTATCCATAAGGGTTGACGGTGGAAGGGGAATTGCAAATGCGATGAACATAAGTTCTCGGGTTAACAACGGAGAGTATCTTCAGGGTCTTCACGTGCCGCAGACGATCATCATTAATAAGGGGCTCTCCGGGTGAAAGTGATAACGAGATCCTAATGTTAGATTTAGCAAAAATCATTTAACCCGAATAGAATAGAAATAAGAGTCCCAGAGTATAGGTCGTGGAATAAAAGATCCTAATACCACCCAATGGCGACGTGGGCCCGTAAGGCACACAGCCAAGTTAGTAAAAGTTTTGCAATGGCTAGACTCAACTTCGGCCAAGGAGTTGGAAAGGGGATTCCTACAGGCAGTCGGCTCTGATACCAACTTGTGACGCCCCCGATTCAATCGTACACTAAGCAAATGTGTACGATCAAGATCAGGGACTCACGGGAAGATATCACAACACAACTCTACAAATAAAATAAGTCATACAAGCATCATAATACAAGCCAGGGGCCTCGAGGGCTCGAATACAAGTGCTCGATCATAGACGAGTCAGCGGAAACAACAATATCTGAGTACAGACATAAGTTAAACAAGTTTGCCTTAAGAAGGCTAGCACAAACTGGGATACAGATCGAAAGAGGTGCAGGCCTCCTGCCTGGGATCCTCCTAACTACTCCTGGACGTCGTCAGCGGG
>NC_041389.1:627415818-627426202 GCF_002162155.2 Triticum dicoccoides
TCGGGAGCGAGCTCGGGGGAGGTTGGGGAGGCCGTCGGGGACGAGCGGGCGACGGGGAGCAGGCCGGCGGGGTAGGAGCTCCGGGCGGCGGCGTCGTTCCACGGCGAGGAGGACGGGGGCAACGTGCTCGGTGGAGGTCGGGGAGGTCGACGGGGACGAGCGGCGGAGAGGAGCGGTCCGGTGGGGAAGGGGAAGCAGGCCGGCGAGGGAGCTCCGGTCGCCGGCGCGTCTAGGCGGCAACGGGCACGCGAGGGAGAAGGGCGAGGTCGTCGCGGCGACGGGCGACGGGGTCGGGGGGTTTGCCCCGGTCCAGATCCAACCGAGAGAGGGAGGAGGAGGCCGGGAGGTGCTGGGCCGGCGAGATGGCGTCGCGGAGGAGGATGGAGGCGCGGTGGGTGTGGCGATGGGAGGCGTCGGGAGCGCGGGATCGATCCCGATCCAAATCGGATCGGGAGGGGGGAGTGGCAACGTGGGGCTAGGGTTTCGGGCATCCAGGGGGAAGTAGAGGGCGCGGTTGGGCCGGCCTGGTTGGCCCGGAGGCCAGCTGGGCTGTGGCCCAGTGGGGGGTTCTTTCTCTCTCTTATTCTTCTTTTTTTTTCTTTTTTTCTTTTTCTTTTATTTATTCCTTTCGGTTTTATTAAATTATTAATTTATTTCAATTTTGAAGAATTTGAGAACAACACCTAAATATGGTATGTTAAAGATACCACTGCCACATTAATTTGGACAGCTAAATAAAATAGTTCAATATTTTACAAAATACAAAAGGCATTTAATTACTTTCTTTTGCTGTTGTTTTATTTTCTTTTAAGCATTTAAACTTTTTATAAAAATGTGGTTTCATCACCATAATTACCTATGTATTATTTGGTTCACTCCGAACATTTAAATTTTAATATTTGAAAACTTTTATTGTTTGCTCGATTTTGAATTTGAAATTCGAACTAGGTTCCGAACTAACGCGAGTTTATCCACAGTAGCCGAGGTGACGTGGCATCATTAGCGGGGATTACTGTAGCTTAATTACCCGGGCGTCACACCAGTACAACATAGATGACATCTATCCTCATGGGCCATATTTGTGAAGACAATTCAACAACCGAAAGGCAACAAGAGATCTCACTTTGCAACATGCCAAGAAGTCGCGAGAAAGGGTGTCGAGATAGCTTTTGGGGTGCTGCAATGCTTTGTTATTAACCATGACTTTGTTGCACACTGGGACAAAATATATTGTTGGTTGCGACAGATCATGAGAACATGTGTAATCCTGTACTATGGTATACATTGTGAGAATTAAATATGATGAGATGTCATGTTGATGATGTGGAAAACATGCATTACTTGCCATGTGGACGGGTTGCATGTATATGAGAAATAAAACAATTAATGAGGTAGCATCTATGTCGAGGTGACATTTGTGCATATTGAGAGAAATATAAGTAGTGGGTGGCTTGCCATCGTTAACATAGTGGCGGTAAGAAATGGCCACTCAACAAGTTGCTCCTGTCCTACCCCGCAAAAAAAAAGTTGCTCCTGTCCTCAAGGTTGTCGGCCATCGTGTCGGCGGCAACATTACCAAGGAACAGGCCTTCAAGTACGTGCCGGTGCAACAGCTTGGCATGCCGATCAAGAAGATGGAACCAAA
The DNA here is from genome assembly GCF_002162155.2 of Triticum dicoccoides. Lineage (NCBI taxonomy): Eukaryota > Viridiplantae > Streptophyta > Magnoliopsida > Poales > Poaceae > Triticum > Triticum dicoccoides. The sequence continues at coordinate 627,417,464 of NC_041389.1, forward strand.
TGTGTGCCAAAGGCGCCGCCATGAAGGTAAAGAAGCATAGGAAGTACGGCACAATGAGGGCAGAAGGCAACGCAGCCCCGGCACATGCATCACTTGCCATGTGGATGGGTTGCACTTTGGACACTGCACCACTACCATGTACTGCAAGACAGAGACGCGCTGTATGACCGGGCATGCGTGGAGGACGAACCGGGCGGGAGGGCGAGTGCTAAGGAGAAACCAACCGCACAAGAAAACCACACCGCCATATGATCGGCTTCACAAAACATGCTTATAAAAAAAGGTAAAGTGTGGCATAAAGTTTGGTCAAAAGGGGTAAAATGGAAAAAATCGTATAAACAGGGTAATCCATATAAAAATGACAAAAACAAGGTTAAAAGTGAAATAGACTCTTCTTATTGTGTGTGCAGCGAAACGAACCAATAATTACATCATGTGGAATATTCTTCCTCAGCACTCCCCCCATTGCTTCATGCTAAACCAATAGGAAACCCAAATAGTACCACACAACAAGCATATTTCTGAATCACCGGGCCAGCAAGCGTTCCAGTCCAGTAACCGAGACGCTCACACGGCCGACACGGCGTAGACCGCAGCGATCGCGAGCGCCAACACCATACCCGCCGGGCCATGGAGCGACGAGCCTCCGCTCCCCTGCAGATACGCCGACGGCGTCGTCTTCGATCCCAAACCGGCCGGGGTGGTCGGTGTGTTGGCACTGGCGCCGGGAGCACTGCCACCACCAGCTGCAAGCCAAAAAGACGGCTCGTGTCAGCAACCCAAGAACCTATAACACATTATTATACGTGCAGTGCAGCTCTTGACTCTTGTAACTCGTAAAATACTACTGTCGAGCACTTACCGCCGTCGCACTTGCTCGCCGGCGGGGTCTGCACGTTGCAGGCGTTGGGCAGCTCGAGCGCGCGGGTCTTGTTGATGGTGACGCCGCCGAGCGACGACGAGTCACCGCCAAGCGCGCTGCAAAGGCACTGCGGCTGGGACTGCACCACAGAGGCGAGCTGCGAACAGCAGGACTTGGTCGGCGCCGTGCCGCTGCCGCTGATGTAGTTCATGCACGGGTACAGGCCGATCAGCACAGACGTGCACCCGGACTGCGCCGTCGCCGACGCCACCAGCAGCGCCAGTGCCACCGCCGCGGCCAGGAGGACGCTGCTGCTGCTGGACATGGCGGCCACCGCTCTCGCTCTTGCCGCCATTGATGGATGTTTTTCCCCCTTGCTTTTCTAGCAAAAGATAGTTGCTTTTCTTGGGTCGGATGGAGGCTTGGAGCTGGCTAGTTGCTGCTTGCTTGCTTGCCTTGTGTGTGTGCTTTTGGAATTCGAGTACGCGTGTGTTATTATAGGAGTGGGTTTTGTTGGGGAAGGTGGTATTAGTTGGGTATGTTGGTGAGCTGCATGTTCCTACTTCCCACTCTTGGAACGATATGATTTCTGACTCTGAAATCCTGGAGTTGTCATGGACATTTTACTTCAGAAAATATATGGGTGTGGTTGCTGAAGAGGTTGGTGTTGAGCGTTGAACAAGTGATTGCCCATCTTCTTTTGTTTTTTCTCTCGAATACGCACAAAAGTGCGTATCATTCATTATAGAAGGGTGGGAAGACTCCGAAAATCCACAAGTCCATCTTCTTTTATTGATTGCAAATTTGGTGACGATCTTTTGCATGGAATTGCCGCACAAGTGATTGCTTCATACTAACAATGATCGACAATCACCACATTACCACATGACGATCAGATATTGCTTGGGTTTACCTTGTAGGATATCTTTGTTGTTCTTTCATGGAAGATGATCGTGTTTTGTTCAAAGTGCTATTTGTAGGTAAACTATAAAAACATTGTTTGAAATTAGTGCCTTGTCATGAAGAACAAGTCATATGGACAATTTCAATGTACTTGTGTGCCTGCAGCGTGCAGCAGCAGCGACCGGCAAGATGTAAGGTGTGGTCGTCAGGACCATGCATTGTACGTTATTCGCACTAGAGCCTCCGATATGCAAGGGGGTGGCCCTGGGCTTGGTGTTTACTCATAATGTTCTGTATCCCCTTCACGCTAATACAACATCCTTTTTGGAAAAAGATAGCTAGTTAGGAAGTGCTCCAGTAACTAGATGTGTCATCCTGACATGCTACCAGTCAATCTGGTACTCCATATCTTCGGGCAGTGGATTCCGGTAGACCTTGCCGCGGGCGTGGAGGAGGGACATGGGCGGTGAGTGGTGGTGGCAGATTTTGGCGTGGGAAGGCGGAGCTGGCATTGGCACGACTGCCCGGCGGCCGGAGTTGTGGGCCGCCATGAGCGGTCCCCTCTTGATGGGGTGGCACTTCCATCATCCGGGTTCGTGTGTCGGCAGTGGGCCGACGACACGAACTGGCCGCTAGGTATGTCCTCGTGCCTGAGGTTGGTGCTCCCTGTGTGAGGTTCGGCGCGTTGTCGCCTTGGAGTCGGGCTTCTCGGCTCTGAGTCACCACCGGTCAAGCCAGGGTGGGAGCTTGTGGATCGGTTGGGGAGTTGTCTTCTAGTTGTAGCGTCGGTGTCAGTCCGTGGATGTGTGGACGGGGCAACATTGTGCCATTTGTCAGACCGGTGCCTTTGGTTGCGGACATGGTGTCGTCTGAGATATTCTCAACAATGGCCGTTGGTAGTCACTTGGCTACCCCCCCCCCTCCCGGTCCATCGGGACTGGATGGGACTGTAGGCATGGGCGCTCCTACGGTGGTGGTGCCAACCCTGGCTCGGTGACATATGTCAGGCTTTACCTGCCATGGTTTTCTGCATTGTGAAGTGGGCGGTTGGTGTTGTCTCAAGGCTTGGCGAGCTCTATGGATGCGGTGATGGCTACATCTCTTGGCCATGTGGGCGGCGAGAGATATGGCAGTGGGTGGCTCGGGCGTGCTCTAGCTATGGAGGCGCCCCGATATAGATCTGGGATCTATGCTCGTTGCGCTTGTCCTGGTGTCCTACCGACACCGAGGAGCGACCGAGTGAAAGCTCCACGATTTGTGACGACTACGACGACGCTCGCGAGCACCGTTTTATTCTTGAAGATATCTGATGTCTACTACACAATCTTCTTCTTGTAGACGTTGTTGGGCCTCCAAGTGCAGAGGTTTGTAGGACAGTAGCAAATTTCCCTCAAGTGGATGACCTAAGGTTTATCAATCCGTGAGAGGTGTAGGATGAAGATGGTCTCTCTCAAACAATCCTGCAACCAAATAACAAAGAGTCTCTTGTGTCCCCAACACACCCAATACAACGGTAAATTGTATAGGTGCACTAGTTCGGCGAAGAGATGGTGATACAAGTGCAATATGGATGGTAGATATGAGTATTTGTAATCTGAAAATATAAGAACAGCAAGGTAACTAATGATAAAAGTGAGCGTAAATAGTATTGCAATGGTAGGAAACAAGGCCTAAGGTTCAAACTTTCACTAGTGCAAGTTCTCTCAACAATAATAACATAACTAGATCATGTAACTATCCCTCAACATGCAACAAAGAGTCACTCCAAAGCAACTAATAGCGGAGAACAAACAAAGAGATTATGGTAGGGCACAAAACCACCTCAAAGTTATCCTTTCTGCTCGATCTATTCAAGAGTCCGTAGTAAAATAACACGAAGCTATTCTTTCCGTTCAATCTATCATAGAGTTCATACTAGAATAACACCTTAAGACACAAATCAACCAAAACCCTAATGTCACCTAGATACTCCATTGTCACCTCAAGTATCCGTGGGCATGATTATACGATATGCATCACACAATCTCAGATTCATCTATTCAGCCAACACAAAGTACTTCAAAGAGTGCCCCAAAGTTTCTACCGGAGAGTCAAGACGAAAACGTGTGCCAACCCCTATGCATAAGTTCACAAGGTCACTGAACCCGCAAGTTGATCACCAAAACATACATCAAGTGGATCACGTGAATATCCCATTGTCACCACAGATAAGCACGGCAAGACATACATCAAGTGTTCTCAAATCCTTAAAGACTCAATCCGATAAGATAACTTCAAAGGGAAAACTCAATTCATTACAAGAGAGTAGAGGGGGAGAAACATCATAAGATCCAACTATAATAGAAAAGCTCGCGATACATCAAGATCGTGCCATAGAGAGAACACGAGAGGGAACACGAGAGAGAGAGAGAGATCAAACACATAGCTACTGGTACATACCCTCAGCCTCGAGGGTGAACTACTCCCTCCTCGTCATGGAGAGCGCCGGGATGATGAAGATGGCCACCGGTGAGGGATCCCCCCTCCAGCAGGGTGCCGGAACAGGGTCCCGATTGACTTTTGGTGGCTACAGAGGCTTGCGGCGGCGGAACTCCCGATCTATCTTCGTTATCGATGTTTTTAGGGTATATGGGATTATATAGGTGAAAGAAGTCGGTCGGGGGGTGCTCGAGGGGCCAGGAGACAGGGGCGCGCCCTATAGGGGGGGCTCCTATCTCCTGGCCTCCTCGAAGCTTCTCTGACCTGGACTCCAAGTCTCCTGGATCATATTTGTTCCAAAAATCACGCTCCCGAAGGTTTCATTCCATTTGGACTCCGTTTGATATTCCTTTTCTTCGAAACACTGAAATAGGCCAGAAAACAACAATATGGGTTGGGCCTCCGGTTAGTAGGTTAGTCCCAAAAGTAATATAAAAGTGTATAATAAAGCCCATAATCATCCAAAACAGATAATATAGTAGCATGAATGCTTCATAAATTATAGATACGTTGGAGACATATCAATATCGTCGTGGTGCTCCTCTCCGTGTCTGGGTTCCGGGTGAAAACCTTTATGTTGGAGATATGCCCTAGAGCCAATAATATTGTATTAGTATATTTTCATATTCATAATTAAGTGTTTATATTTCTTGTTACAACTGCTATAATCCTGGAATATGCAATTCAGTAGAAAACTCATATACATGTGTGAAATAATAAATGGATAAAATAAAGGTTCCTAGTCCCGCTATAAGAGTAGCTCAAGTGTTGTCGGTGATAATGTTTTTCAGATCTTGGGATATCGTTAAGTGTAACACAATCCAAAAACAACGTTGATATTATGACGTTGGAAGAACGATCATATTGAATCGGCCCAAACTTGTTTGTTATGAATTGACATAATATCGTTTGTAATCAATTGTAATAACACAGAGTGTTAACATGTGATTTTTCTACTTAGACAATGAGAGTATCGTAGTCACTTCTTACCGTACGATGGACTTTGGGGTTGCTCAAATGTCACATGTAATACGGTGATCATAATGACAACTTATAGGTTCATCAAAAAGTTTGATAAGTGACTATATAGCTTGAGAGTGAGGTTTGTTCCTCCGACAATGGGAAGATATTCTTAGGGCCCATTCGGTATGACGTCATCCATCGTCACCTGGCCAGACACAGGTGACTTTGTCATGGGGATGCCGGAACACAATAACGAGAAAGAAGAACAAAACTGGTCGAGGATAATGCCGCAATGAGCATGTGATGACTCAGGAGGATACCGATGCATCCCGGGTTTTGTGAAGTATCGCAAAGCAAATGGAACATCACATGATAACCAAAGGTTCACTCAAATATCACTCGTGTGCTCATAGGGATTGATATGGACGTCCATGGTTCCACTGTGAGTCATTGAATGAAGGGGTTTCATTCATGTCTGTGAGTTACCGAACCTACGATGTCACAAGCTTAAGGTAGTCATGATCTGCCGAGTGTTAGTAGGATGGGAGTGATGAGAAAAAAAATTTGGAATTGTTTCATTAATATTCGAAATAGTTCCGAGAGGGTTCGAAAGCGTTCCGGGCTCACCAAATGGTTCCGGAGAGTATTGGGTAATACCGTGTATTAAGATAACTAATATATAGGTGTAAAATGGTTTGGGGGCTGTTAAATTATATATAAAGGGTATGAAAAATATTTAGAACACTTTTATATCTATTTTAGTAGAAACGGGACTTAAAAGTCCAAATAGGAGAAGGAAACTTGGGCCAAGTGGAGATTCCCACCACCCCCGCCACCCTTATGGAAGGGGAAGACCGAATTGGACTCGGGGAGGAGTTGGACTCCTCCCCCCTGGCCGGCACCCTAAGGACTCTCCTTCCCTCCTTAGTCGCTTCTCTCTCCCTCTCCTCTAACCTATATATACTAGGGGGTTTTGCTCTACTGAGACACATAAGTTTTTGAGCCTCCTCTAGTTCATCTAGCCTTAGTTTTAGTTGGTCATAGTTGACTAATTAGAGCATGGTCTAGTTCCTCTAATCCTCATAATTAGAAGTCCAGTGTGCTTCTAATCTCCTCCATCTAATTCTCCGGCGATGATTAGCTCTGGATAGCGAAGCGCTGCCGAATCCTGAAGGCTGCATGCTTGCAACCAAGTAGAGTGGTCGTGCTTTCGTTCTTTTGTTCGAGGGATCTTTCGAGGGTGGTTCGCGGGATTGTCATCAATGGTTCAAGGGACTCCAAGTACGATTTACACCGACATTCATCTACTTCCGTTGCACTCTGGAGTCGGTAATGGTTGTTGATCCAAACCATATATACATCTTCATAGGTTGTGTTTGGTAGGGTGCCTGAAAGGTGCATGAGGGCAAAAGTTCCCAATCCGACCCACTTTCACTTGTTTGGTACGGTGCATGGGCTCATCTGGGCTATGCCCAACTAATGCAAAAAGGGCCCTCGGCCATGCCCATCCCATGCACCCCAAAGAGGATGCATGGAGGCAGCCATGTTGGCCCCGACCCTCGTCCACACCCACCAGACCACGTCTAGATATGTTCAAATTTTCAAAAAATGTTGAAAATTTCAAATTTTGTTTAAATTTCCAAAAAAAATACAAAAATTTCAAATTTTGTTTAGATTTTTGAAAAAGTTTAGAATTTCAAAATTTATATAAATTTTCAAAAATGTTTCGAATTTCAAAAAAAATCAAAAAATGTTCATAGTTTATTTTTTTTTATTTTCAAAAATGTTCAGAATGTCAAATTTTATTTAAGTTTTGAAAAATGTTTAGAGTTTTTATAGAATTTCAAATTTTGTTTAAATATTCAAAAAATGTTTATAAATTTAAATTTTTTAAAAATGTTCAGAATTTCAATTTTTGTTTAATTAAAAATCAAATTTAAAATTTTATTGAAATTTTAAAAAAAGTTCAGAATTTTATAAAATGTTCAGATTTTTTAATTTTATTTAATTTTTCAAAAATGTTTAGAATTTCAATTTTTGTTTAAATTTTGAATGGAAGTTTAGAATTTCAAAATATGTTTAATTTTTTATTCACGTTTTTTTTCAATTTTGTTCACCATTCAAAGAAATTATTCGGAATTCAAAATTGTTCAACATGTCTAAACACATGCAGGCTGCCAAACAAAGTCTCAACTCAGCGCATACACCGCTGCCGAAAACAACAAATGCATGGACTCAGCATGTCTACACTCAACATCTATAAGAGGGGAAAACTAGGCTAGGTCCACACATGCTAGCAAACAAACTCATATTGTTCCTCGGTGATCGTAGAGCTATTTTTTGTTTTCTACTACGTTTTGCAACACTTTGTCCATTCTAGACTCAGCAACGGTGTCGCGTTGCGTCGTTCTCCCTCCCAAGGGTGTTATCGTGGAGCTTAGGTGTACTAGGGAGTAGAGTGGCATTGTTTCATTTCTTCCTTTGTTATCTCTCGGTTGTGTAGTCACATGCATTTGCGTGATCCGGTTATCCTGGGATTGGCTTTGTAAGAGGGCTTCCTCTTCATCTTGTATCGTTCAGTCTTGTACTTTCTTCGCCTGTTGCTTTATATATAAAGTGGAGCAAAAGTCTATTTTGAGAGATGTAGCGAAAAGGAGGGAGTGGAGGTTAGGGTTTCGAGCGGGGTAACGGCTGACCTTGAGGGCGACGAGGTACACGATGGAGGGATCGCTTAGCGGAGTGGTCGGTGGCGGCAATGCAGGGAAGGCGTTTGTGGCCGAAGACGTGCTCCTGCTATCGTCACCTGAAAATCAAAAAAACAAAGGAAGAGCAAGACTGATTTGGAGTCCAATAGCACAACCATAAGACGAGCAGACGACTTTGGGCTCCAAGTGACACTCACAAGAATAAACATAATACAAGAAGAGCAACAATTGGCACATCATCCCTTTAGCAAAAGGATAGTAGTACTAGTAGTAGCAGCAACATCAGAGTACATTGGTAGGCTAAGGATATATTAGTAGAATAATACTACTATACTACTTAACAAAATGAAGATGATATGCCGCATTGAACGTGGCCTGGTGACTCCTCCGATCTGATGTCGAGTATGTCGCGCGGCGCCCGCCGCATCACTCTAATTCGAGAGTCTTATAGAGCATGACCGTTCCACGGGGGCCAATAGCTCCTGTGCGACGTTTTTGATGTGAATTGGCTTGAGTGCGACGTTGTTCGAGCGAATGGCTGTGGTGCGACACATTTGAGCAGGTAAATAGCCCAGGGCCACATGGGGTGTTAAATGTGGTTAAATTGGTAGTCAACCAAGCCCGTTTATGTTAGGACATGTGGGTCCAACTTAATTGCTCCTCAAAACAACTGATAGTGCCCTGCCGCCCGCCCGTGTCGGGCCCGCCACTCTGCCCCCTCCCCCCCTTCTTCTCCAGTGGCGGCGGATCTTGCATTCTCGGTGGCGGCGGTGGAGCCCTCATTCTCAACGGCGGCGGTGCCTTCATCCTAAAAAAATGGTGAGTGAG
>NC_041389.1:627426942-627521015 GCF_002162155.2 Triticum dicoccoides
TGGCTTGAGTGCGACGTTGTTCGAGCGAATGGCTGTGGTGCGACACATTTGAGCAGGTAAATAGCCCAGGGCCACATGGGGTGTTAAATGTGGTTAAATTGGTAGTCAACCAAGCCCGTTTATGTTAGGACATGTGGGTCCAACTTAATTGCTCCTCAAAACAACTGATAGTGCCCTGCCGCCCGACCGTGTCGGGCCCGCCACTCTGCCCCCTCCCCCCCTTCTTCTCCAGTGGCGGCGGATCTTGCATTCTCGGTGGCGGCGGTGGAGCCCTCATTCTCAACGGCGGCGGTGCCTTCATCCTAAAAAAATGGTGAGTGAGAACCCTAGTCCCCCTCCCGTTCCTCTCTCGGCCCCTTAGATCTCAGCTCGTTTCCTCTGTTTTCGCTTGTTGAATCGATAGGTTGTGAGGGGAGCCCGTGGGCATACTGAGATGGAGCCGCCAGATTCAACTTCGAATAGGTAATGCGCATCTCTCCGATCCTATTTTGCATGCAATTAGGGTCTAGTCTGCTCTTTCTCACGGGCTCACACTGTTCGTCACTGACAGAGGGGATGCTGCCGCTCGAACCTTCGAATTGATGGTCAATTTCTTTCCATCAAAGGCAAAATTAGTTGATGGTAGCATTCAGAACATTGAGAGAGACACAATTGTTAAATGGGAGGTTGAGTTTACAAAGATTGATCCACAAGTTCTACAGAACATGGGAGAGAAGGCAGTGAAGAAATGGGTGAAAAAATCGGGGAGAATGTTGTTTGGGGTCCAGAGCAAGAAGTATCACTGTTGCGGTTTGATGATTGGAAAGGAGAGTATGTGAGAATGGAAGATGGTGAACATATTTTTGATGAAATCGATCGGCAAAACGGCTGGACAAGCAAACGAGCTAATTTTTTTGCTAAGCTAGTTGATCTGAATATTTTTTCGAAGGTTGGATATGTGCCATCACAATTGGCTGCGCAGATGGTAGATGATGATTGGGCTACACAGAGGCCATTGATTCCCATGCGTACTGAACTTACAGTAATAGCCGAAGAGGGATAGGTGACTGGAACTGAAACTGAAACTGCTGCAACTGTTGATTGGAATGTAGTTGAATTAGATGAGCCTACTCATTTGGTCATTGCACCAATGCCTGACATTGAGATGGCCAACCTTTTTGGCATTCCAGTCGATGACAGATATAAGCAGGAGAGGGGCGAATCTAGTTTGCCTGCTAATGCGGATGAAGATGTAGATGGACAATTGATGGAACAAGCTGCAGATGAAGTAGAAGATGCACATGATGATTAGCTGGTGCATGTGTATGACAAAGAAAACCCTGTCATTGAAGTAGGCAAGTTGTTCCCAAGCATGAAGGAGTTTAGGATGTGTTTCAAGACTTATGCAGTGAAACATGAGTTTGATGCCAAGACTGTTTGGACTGATAGAAAGAAGTTTTATGCGAGGTGCAGAGGATTTGATGGTAGTATCAAGCCTTGCAAGTGGTACATATCTACTAGACTGCAACCTGATGGAAGTACTGTCAGGGTTAACCAAATCCCCAATCAACATACTTGTATTACAAGTTCACAGAGAGTATCAACCATGACAGCACAACTTTGGGTTGCAGAAAAGATCACCCCAATTTTAGCCAAAACACCAAACACTATTGCCAAGAAACTCAAAGTAGACTTGGAAAAGATGTACCCCATTAAATTTAAATATACCACAGTGTGGAAGGAAAAACAAAGGACAATGAAAAATTTATATGGTGATTGGGCAAATACATTTAGGATGCTTTACAACTTCAAAGCAGAGGTGGAAAAGAGGTCACCTGGTAGTGTTGTGGAGATAGATACAGAGGTATCAGCCAAACGTGAAGTCAAGTTCTCCAAGTTTTTTATGGCTTTGAAGCCTTGCATAGATGGCTTCAAAGCAGGGTGTCGTCCATATTTGAGCATAGACTCATCATTTTTGACAGGCAAGTGGAATGGTCAGTTGGCAGCATGCAATGCTGTAGATGGACACAACTGGATGTTTCCTATTGCTGTTGGCTTGTTTCAGTCAGAAACAGAGGCTTCATGGACATGGTTCATGATCCAGTTGAAAAGATGCCTAGGGCCAGTGTCACCTTTGGCTATACACATAGATGCGTGTAAGGGGCTTGAAAATTCAGTGAAATATGTTTTCCCACATGCTGAGCAGAGGGAGTGCTTCGGTCATTTGTGGATGAATTTGATCAAAAAATTTAGAAGAGAAGAATTTGGGCGCATGTGGCCAGCAGCAAGATCTTACACTAGACAGGCACACAAATATCATATTGACAAGATAATGGCAGCATGTGATGAGTTTGGTCCATGGCTGAACACCTACCATTCTTTGTTATGGTACAGGTCAGCATTCAACACTGCCATCAAGTGTGACCACATCAACAACAATTTGGCAGAGAGTTTCAACAATAAGGTGAAGGAGTTAAAAGATTTGCCTGTGCTTGACATGGTTGACCAAATCAGGATCATGCTCATGCAGTTGTGGGAATTGAGAAGAAGGATAGGTGATTTTCTGCAAGGTGATAAGCTTCCAGCAGTGGTACAACAGGTGGTCAATAGGAGCAGAAGTCTTTCACATTTGTTTGTTGAAAAATCTTCATCTTGGGGTGCTGAAGTTAGAGATAACAAAACTGGAAGGAGACATGTTGTTAACACTGAATTGCATGATTGCACTTGCCTCGAGTGGCAACACACTGGTAAACCATGTGAGCATGCCATTCTTTTCTTAGCATCCCAATCGAAGATAAACATGCACCCATATCTGCATGAATATTATTCGGTAGCAAGATTCAAAGCTGCATATGCTACTCCAATTCCAGCACTTATAGATCAGTCTCAGTGGCCTGAAGTGGACATTGAATTTTTCATGTGTCCTCCCTTGACGAAAAGAAAGGCTGGCAGGCCTAAACGGAGTAGATTCAAGGCATGGTTTGAGAAAGGTGGGAGTAGTAAGAAGGAAAAGAAAGATGAAAAGCCAAAAAGGGCCCAAAAAGGTAACAAAAACAGATGCAGGTTGTGCCAGGAACTTGAGCACAGAGTGGGATCTGTCAAATGCCGTTACACTCCTAATAAGCCAAAGTATGTTCTTGTTTATTTGTCTATGTTTTGATTTGGTGCTTTTTTCCAATTACTATATCTATAACATTTTCTGCACAGGAGGAAGCGAGCAAGTCAGCCCCTTGTTGTTGAACAGTGTTGGCCAACAAAAAAATCAAGAGTCAATGGCGGTAGAAAGAAGAGGTCAACATTCAGACTGAAGAAACTGATGAGGAGGTGCACACCGAAGAAACTGAACCTGAGCGTGTCAAGGTTCAGACTGAAGAAACTGAATCTGAGCGTGTCGAGGTTCAGACTGAAGAAACTCATGTTGAGGTACACACCAAAGAAACTGAAACTGGTATCAACATTGAGACTGAAGACACTGATCACGAGGGTATTGGCGAGGTGTTGAAAAGATCAGTGAAGAAAACCAAGATGATCGGTTAACTTGTGTGTATAGTAGAACCAAAAACAAGAAGGGCTAAGGCGAAGAAGGGCACACGACGTGGTAGGAAGAAGTAGAACAGAGAACAGTTTGAAAATTTGGGGCATGTAATAATATTTGTAACTTGGTGCGTACTGGTAGTCAATATGTATCCCCATATTTTCTATTCGAACTTGTTTATCTAAATCAGCCAAATAAAATTCAAATTTAAATTTAAATTTGGGCTATTGATGTTTTAGTGCTATCTAAAGTACCCCAACTGAAATATGTTTGCTTGCTGATCATTCCGAGCCATTTTGTTAAGTTGAACTCATAGTCATGAAAAGTGTGTTTCAAATGACCTCCAAAGGTAGGGTAAACGGCCTCATATTAAAGCAAGTTTTTTTGGCACCTTGTCTAAACCAGCCAAATAATTTTTCTACACATCTATTCTACCTATATAGTGTAAATCTAAAGTCTCACTATTTATTGAATTAATTTTCTATTATTTTCTTTTCTTTTTGAAAAAATAAGGTTTAATAGAAAATTATATATAAAACAAGTTTAAAACATGCAAATGAGAAAAGTAAGTTCACATCTTTCTTAGTCAATCCAAAATGAAGTTTTGGTGAGGTTTTCACACTTTTCATTTTCAAAAACCCACCTACTCTCGGGTGCCCACTACTCTCTCCCTTGAACTCCATACTACATTGTTTGAGGAATGACAATTTTGTGAAGGATTTTTTGTAAAAATGTATGTAAACCATATTTATATTTTTTTTCTTGTTACTATACGACATAATAAGACTATGTGCGCAAGTTTTATATTTTTTGTTTTTTTTGAATTAGTTATGCTCAACCCTAATCAGTCAAAACCCCTCAAAACCCCGCACAATACCTGGTCATCGGTCGTTGTGCGTGGACGGTTGAGATCAGGCACTAGGGTTAGCTACAGTGTGCAGCGATCCGCATGAGACGCGTTGATTGGTTGACGCGTGTCACGCCCAATATGCGACCCTATCCAAAAGGAACTCGAAGCTCCCACCAAGGATAGACCCGCATATTGAAACGCTTTTGCAAGGTGGATATCATTACATCAACATTACATAATAGATGGGGATACATACAAGAGGCATACAATGCCACATGAATACAACATCACAATACATAAGAGCATTATCCATCTACGAATGAATCACAAACAAAAACTCAAATGACATCCACCCTGAAATCCCACAAGGAAGAAGAACGAGTCCATGAAGAAGACAAGCGGACGTAGTCGAACGAATCCTCACAATCGCAACATTACCGGAACTAAGAAGCAACACCGGAAAGAAACAAACAACATGGTAAACCAACAAGCATAAGCATGGCATGATGCGCAAACAAGTATGATGCATGTCTGGTTTAAAGAGCATGGCATGGCAAAGTGAAACAAACAATGCTACAAGTTAAGTGGAGCTCAATATGCAACGAGTTGCATATTGACAAAACAACACATGAAAGTTGTTTAGTTCGCTCTCGGTTAGGTACTCAACAATATTAAATGTTATTAAACATGGCAAGAGGTGAAGCATAGTGAAACTAACTATTTAGGCAAGTTTAAATGAGGCCGGAACAACAAAACAACAATTCCGAAAAATCCTCATGTGCAATTTATGAATTTGGTACTGTTCTGCCCTAAACACAATTTTAGAGTTATTAAACAGTAAAACAAAGTGCACCATGGTAAACTAGGCATTTTTCCACCCCATTTACATATAAAGTGTATTTAAAACCGACCTACGGTTATTTAGTTATGAAATAAATCATTTTAGCATGGCATTATGAAAAATTAAATAAACAACAAGTTTAAACATTTTAAACATAGATGAAAGTGGCATATTATTGATCTACACAATATTCTGAGCATTTTACATATATAAGTCATTTTAATATGATGCACGGTTGAGGAGTTATTATATGCATGAACATGGAGGGGTTTTCTGAAAAACTGGCAATCTCTGGATAATTAGGAAAATCGCAGCACAGAAAAAAACAAGTCACGGGCCGAATCTGTCTGGCCTAATAGGTGAAAAAAAATAGAGGGGCACTGGGGGGGTTGCTCACCAGGCCTCGTGGGCCGGTCGGTGGAGGAGGCCGAAGCAGGCCGGCTTGGCTTGGGGCTGGGCCTTGGAGAGGCACTGGCCCACGCACTGACGCTGGCTGGGCCTTGCTGGACCGCGGGAGCTGGGCCCAGCACAGTCGACGCGCTGGGCCGGGGCATGGGCCCAGGTTGAAGGCAAACGGGACGAGGAGGTCCCTGCTCGCCCCGAGCAGGGACATGGCGGCGGCAGCAACGAACTCGCCGGCGGCGAGCAAGGGTTCGGCAGGGACCGGGAAGGGCGGATCCAGCCGCGGGAGGAGGCGGGGCCCCGTTTCCAGCCGGGTTTGAGCAACGACGGCGGCTGGACGGAGCTCCGGCGACGGATGCGAAGGACCCGAGGCGGCGACGGCCATGGCAGACTCCTATGCAAGGCACAGGGAGAGAGAACGTGAGGGAGAGACAGAGGAAAGGAGGAAGGAGGCAGGGGCGCAATCTGCAGAGGCGGCAGAGCCCCTCGGCGGCTTCCCGGCGGCGAGGTCGAGCAGAGGTACGACGTCCCTCCTGATCCAGATCGGATCGAGTAGCGGGGCGACGGGCACTTGGGGAGCGGGGCGGGACGGGCTCGCTCGGGGCCTAGATCGGGGCCCGGGCGGGCCTGGCACGGGCCTGGCGTGCGAGGAGGCAGGGGAACAGGTGGCGGCTTCCGGCTGGGTGAGGGAGGCTGCGCGGCGGCTGGCCAATGGGGAGCTGCCAAGTGGCGCCCGGGAGGTGGCTGGCGCCGGATTTGGAGGGGGAAGGCGGCAGTGCGGCCCCCAAGGTGGGAGGAGGTGGCTGTGGGTTGGGTGGCACGGAAAAGAGGAGGAGGGGGGAAGGCTGCCAAAATTGGAAGGGGAAGGTGGTTTAAATAGGAAAGGGGGCTAGGGTTTAGTCTCTAGGGTTTTTTTTGGAGTGTTTCGGAGCCTCAGATCGACATCGGACGGCCCCGGATCGAGGGGGGACTAGGCTGGGCATAGGTGGGCTGTGTAGAAGAGTTGGGCTGAGAGGAGAGAAGAGAAGGCAGCCCGTCAACGGTTTTCGGAGACCGAAAACACCCGACGAATATACCGACTATATCGTGGTTATATATTTAACGGTTGGGCAGTCAAACGAACTCCGAATGCGATGAAACTTGGCAGGCGCTCTGTCTACACTATAATAAGACCGCACGACAAGTTGCAACCCATTCCGAGAACATTTTTATGCCACTTATAAAATAATATTTCGGAGGTGCCGCGGGCGCGTGCGAGTGTGTCCGGACTCGGAACGGACAACGGAGAGAATCGGCGGAACCCGAATGGATGCAAGTTTTGAAAAACATGTGGATGAAATGCAGATGATAACATGAGATGAGATGCATAACAAGAAAAAAATGCAAAACAACAGATAAAACCCAACCACGAAGGATATATCATATCGCATCTCCGGAAAAAGCAAGAGTTGGAGTTACGAATATGGAAAGTTGTATCCGGGGCGTTACAACGCGGCGGGGTTTGGATCAGCCTCTCTCGTTGGGGCATCAGGACCGTTCATTTGAATCCAACGGCAAGACTTGACGCGGTGCATGGACCAAGCCTAGGCAGTGCCCTTTCCATCGTTGCATGCGTGCCCGTGCCTACCCGCAGCATGCATGCCCACCCGCAGAACTGCGCCCATGCGTTGCATGCATGCCCTCGACGTAGCCCTGCTCCGCCACCTCCAACGACGCAGTAAGCTGTTGCATGCCTACCATTAGAACCGATGCAGCGTCGCATCAAAGCATGCACCCAGCCACAATGCAGCAGCCCGATGAAGACAACCAAAAAGCCAACGTTGCATGGCGTGCCGTTCATGGCGTGCTCCTCTTTGAGGACGCAATACTGGCATGGGGTATCGATGTGGGTATCGATGCAGTTCAAATGGCGTGCTGCTCGTTACAAGATGAGCAAATGAAGGCGTCCATTATTGTCACGTCTCCCATCGACCGAACGTTGCCCTCTAGCCAGGCCCTAGCAAGATGGGATACGACATGAATGCATGGGTGGCACACGTAAAGAACCCGGGGCAGGCGTGTCCCCTTGACCCACGACGGCACAGACGCGTGCGTGATCCCGCCCCCCTTGATCCACGACCGTCGCAGCCCGTTTCTCACGCTCGTGTACACACTTCCATGGGGCGCCACCAAACGCCGCCCGCCCATTAATTCTACCCAGTGAAACCACTCGAAGAAATCAAAAACCACGTCGCTCTTGGGCTATTTAAGCCGGGCACTATCGTCTTCCTCTTCCTCCTCATCCATACCCCATCCTCTTCCTCCTCTGCCCACCTTCTTCCTTCTTCTCCATCAAACCCAATCGAGCCCTCGAGCCACCGGGCGCCACCATGCAGTACAACGCCCCCACCTACCAACTCCCCCCAACCATGCCGGAAAGGCTCTACCCGAGCGGAGTGTATGTGGAGAGTACCCTTAGGGTTTGGGCCATCTCAAGGTGGAGGGGCGCAAGGGAGTTGACGGGGTTCTTCCTTGTGGCCAACTTCCGCCACCTCCCCCGCGGCTCTCCAAGGATGTACCATCTTGAGGAGGTCACCCACAACGGCCTTGTGGTTGGGCTCCTCGCTACGTTCACTAACCCATTTGATGCTTTCTACCTCCTCGGGCGAGTGTATTGGGTTGGTTGTGAGTTCATAGCTTTCACCACCCATAACATTTTCACCGACTTCAACTCCATCTTCCCCAACAACGGTGTTATGCACATGCTCCCGTACCCCCATCAACAACGAGGAGTGAAGGGCGCCCGGAGGAGCGAGGTGGCCCGGCGTTCACCCGGAGGAGGAGGAGAGAAGAACCCGAAGAAGAACCCACGTTTGGTGCCCCCCGATCTATCGTATCATATCGTATTAGTTTTAAAGTTATAATCGTTATGCTACTATTATTCAGTTGTATTAGTATTTTAAGTTGTAAGGCTATCGTGAAGTTGTAAGGCTATCGTGGAACTATGGGTTGGAATCGTTATGCTTCTATATAATCGTTATGCTACTATATATATTGTGTATTTCGTGCTATTATTTGTAGATTGCTATGGGTTGTTCCATTATTTGTGTATTGCTATGGGTTGCTACGGGCCCGGGTTGCTACACCCCAATCACCACACACACCATCTTCAAAATATTGGCCAAATAATGGGTCATTACCCAAACCATAGACATGCATCTAGGAGCCCCATGCAAACCCACTATGGACATGCAACTAGGAAATGCAAACTAATTTACTTCATGCAAGCATGCAACTCATTTAGTTCATGAAACCATAGACATGCATAAAAACAAGTAACATTTAGTTTTAGTGCATCAAAAAATGATCCATCACAAAATTTAGTGCAAGAAAAAGGCCAAAGTAAAAACAAGTAACATTTTATTTGCCAAAGTTAGAGGTGGGCTGGTGCCCCTATGCGGGTGGGCTGGTCTCCTTGAGCCCAATCTCCTTACGGCCCAACATCTATTCGGCAGCCCAATTTTGTTTTTTACTAGAAACTGAATTTGGGTGTGTACTCTGTTAACTGAAGAACAAAAACAGGGGAAACAGAGCATGAACACTGAATAATTTGTGTTCCAAATTGCTGCTTCAATTCAGATACATTACTTGCGCACAGATCACATCCTCTACCCTGACAAGCCTAAATGCCCATTCTAATGACGGATGAACAACAAATAAAACAAAAACAGAGCAATGATACAACAATAGAACCCCCCTGCCATGATATTTGCTTGCTTCTGCAAATCGATCATCTGCATTAGATGTTTCTTGATCTTCTTCAGTTCCTCGGTCAGTTCGGACTCCGCATGCAGTTCAGCATTGCGCGCATACATCGCCATCGGCACGACTCTACCCGCCCCTCCGCCCGAGCTCCCCGTATTCTCCACAGCAATCGGCGGCACCCTGCCCAAATTGAGCTCCTAGGTTGCAGCCACGCTCGAATCAACATAGCCCTCAAACTGAATCTTATCAACATATTCATCAATCCACTCGAAATGGTAACATTTCTTCAAGATCTGAAAAGAACAACATGAACCCTAAATCCCAAATTCGAGGAGAAAAAACAAAATATGGAGAAATCAGAGCGAAAGACAGCGAAAGAACGGGCTAAGAACTGAGATCTAACCTTGCCACCCCTTCTTGCCATTGGTTTGCTCAAGCATTTCACAAATTCCCGCCCAAGATTGCCATTGTCATCCCTTTTAGTGACCAACCGTTTAAGAGGGTCTGGGCGTGTGCATTCAGGGCACCTTGTTAGCAGCACTGGTCCATACTGTCGCCATTTTGATTGCGTGGCGGAGGAGGTAGACATTTGCGCTAGGTCGCGGGAGAAGTGAAAGATTGGGGAAAGGGGATGAATGGGCGGCGGCGGGCGGACGAGCATGGGCGCTCGTCTTTTCTAGCTTCGAGGAGGTGGGTCCCGCGAGTAGACAAGTGGTGGGTCCCGCGCTTAGGTGGATAAGTGGTGGGTCCAGCGCTTACGTGGATAAGTGGTGGGTCTAGCCCCCAACAGCTTACGAGGGCATCAGTTCAGTTTAACAGCCATGTCGTGCGTGGGCTATTTACCTGCTCAAATGTGTCACACCACAGCCATTCGCTCGAACAACGTCGCACTCAAGCCAATTCACCTCAAATGTGTCGCACATGAGCTATTGGCCCGTTCCCCGGTGCCAGTGACTGTCACCACCGCTCGCCTCCGGAGTTGGTGGTGTACGTAGACCCGAACTTGTCTCTCTTGGCAGAGCCGGTCCAAAAATATAAAACAATTTTTTATGCTAAACATTTATACTTATTTTAAACTAATAGTATCGTTTTATTTTATTTAATATTTTTTTATTACTTAGCCATTGTACTTAACCGCATAACCATGTTTGTAAACAACGGTTATAACAATTCTTGTCATACAGTTGTAATATATGTTATTCACAAAATATCTGCAAAATTTAAATTGTAACAAAACTTCTCTTTCTAGTTTAATTTTTTTGATTAAGTTAACTTTTAAATATTGCATAAATTATATAGTACATACACACATTTTTTAGTATCTATGCATGTGTTTATATATATTTTAATATTATTGAATCTCATGGTAGAGATTTTTTAAATCATACACACTAACAAATATCTTAGTAGTGGTTTCTAGTGTATATTAGGCAGCCATATTCATAAAAAAATAGGGCTGGGCAAATATGAATTGCAAGTTGGGTACAGTAACATGTTGACAACATGTGTATGCTTTGTATTTCTATTTAAATTAGCATCACTATTATAATCATCGAAGAACATAAAATGTTGTCGATTCTACGGTTGCATATGATTCCATTATGTGACTTGCTGGTCTATATTTACTTGATTTGATTTGGTGCATATGAGGTCTTCTATCCATTTCTCAAATGAAAAAAATGTGTATTGGTTTAACATGGAAATCTAGTTATAATAAATTTCATTATGATACTGAGATGACCATCGTAAAGAGAGATTAACAATGTAATCAAACTCAATTTTGGTAGTTGGATCGGTTTGTCCCCACGTGGTATACACTATTCATTAGTAGGTATTGTGAACTTACGCTCCTGCAAATTGAGGCTCTCTTTTATGTATTCAATAATCTCTTTAGCCGTATGCATCGTTCAGATGCAGAGGCTGAGGCGAACCCCCTTTTCGAAAAGAAAAAGAGTGTACAGTGTGGTTACTAGCATAGCATGAACGTGGCAAATTAGCTAGGTTATGATTGACATGATCAAAAGTACGATTTTCTCAGATTTTAGAAATCAAAAGTATAGTGTTTCACTACTTTCACAGAAGAAGAAAATCAAAGAGCTTCTGTCACGTGTCCCCCAAACAACACAATCTCGATGCAACAAATTAGCAATGGTGGCATGCCGGCGAGATGGGAACGTACAGCATTATATATGGCCACGGACCATGCTACGTATCATGTTTGCAGCCATGATACTGACAGAGCACGAGCGTGGCTTGGCATCCACCAAGTCCTTTCAGTCCCCGAGATGCAAAAAGAAAGTTTTCTTACTCATTTTACACTTCTCTCATAGAACAGCGACGTACAATTAGGGTGTTCGTTTCCAGGGACTTATTGGCTTAGGGACATCTAAACCAAACAGAAGGGACTTATAGGAACTTAAAATGGGTATTTGGGACTTATAAAATAAGACTCTCAAGGAAAGACTTATAGGGACTTATAGTTGTAATATGGTCTTATAGAGATTTATAAGTCCCAGGAACCAAACAGGTAGGGATTTTTTAGGGACTTAAGACTTATAAGATGGGACTAAAAAAAGTCCAAGCACCTATGAACCAAATAGGACCTAAATTCCATGGCGTCATGGCTGTCGTACTAGCAAAAGATCGCCAGCGGATCTAGCGGCCATTAATCAGCAAAAGGAAAGTTCCAAGCTGCCCAAATTAACACACACACCGTCGTACCAGCCCATCAGCTGGCCTGGATGTCTTGTCCAACCTCGACGGAGCTCCGACGGGCCGTCAGCACGTCCATGAGCCGGCCAACATCATCGTACGAAGATCCGCCCTTCTCCACCGCGCGCCTTGCCTTCTCACCTAGGTCCTTGGCCTTCTTCTGGATGGCGTCGCTCTCCATCAGCCTCTGGATGGACTCGGCGATCACCTCGCCGGCGATCACCTCGTGGGCCTCGATGCCCGACGCGTAGTCCTTGGCCCCGATGCTGACGCCCACCTTGAGCAGCTCCACCACGAGCTTCTCGTTGTTGAACTGGTCCGCGTACCGCGGCCACGTCACCATCGGCACGCCGGCGCTCACGGCCTCCAGCACCGAGTTCCAGCCGCAGTGCGTCACGAACCCGCCCAGGGCGGCGTGGCTCAGGATCAGCATCTGCGGCGCCCAGCCTCGGATTAGGAAGCCGCGGTCGCCGTGCGCTATGAGGTCCGCGAAGCCTTCGGGCATCCATTCAGCAGAGTCTTGGCCTGCGGCGGTGCCGATGACCCACACGAAGTTCACGCCTGAGAGGTCGAGGGCGCGGGCGAGCTGGTGCAGCTCCGCCGGTGCGAACTTGGTTAGTGTGCCGAAGGAGACGTACACCACCGAGCCGGCTGGCTTCGCGTCCAGCCACCGGATGCAGCTGTCCGCGTCCGGCGAGGGCGCGTCGGTGCCTCTCACAGCCATGTCCTTGCTGGCGAGCGCTACTGGCCCGACGAGCCACACACGCCGGGAGAGCGTCTTGTTGAAGTGCTCGACGTAATCCGGCTCCAGCTCGTGGAAGCTGTTGAACACCTCGCCGAAGCTCCTCTGGTCGGCGGCGTTCACGCCCTTGAAGAACTGCCACTGCCATGGCTTCTTAGCCGGGTCCATCATCTGGCTTCGCCTCAGCTCGATGCGGTGCGGCAGCCCCGGCAGGGCGACGAAGGCGTCGGGGTCGTCGGGGGCGTTCTCCAGCGGGTTGTGGCGCAGCATGCTGTCGCTGCAGGAGCGCGCGAACATGCTGCTGCCGAGGAACGCGATGCGCGGGACGCCCCGCTCCGCGGCGGCGTCGACAGACCAGTGGAAGAAGCTGTCGGACACGACAGCGTCGGTGCGGTGGTCGGCCAGGAACCGGTCGAATGGCTCCCGGAGCAGAGTCGCCGCGTGGAAGAACTTGTCGCGGTCGTCCTGGGACGAGAGGGCCGTGCCGTTCTCCACCCCCGGCGGGAGCCCGACGTCGGGGAAAGGCACGACAGCGATGTCGATGGCGGGACAGCCGGTGCCGGCGAAGGCGTCGTTGGCGCGCTTGACGGCGGAGCGGATGATGGCGGCGTTGACGGGCGTGGTGAGGATGGTGCACCTGACGCCGCGGCCGGCGAAGAGCGCGGCCATGTCGGCGATCGGAATGAGGTGGCCGGAGGCCAGGAACGGGAAGAAGAGGATGTGCAGCGGCTCGTCGTGGACAGCCATGGCTGGCGAGCTAGCCGGAAAGTACTACGGCCGGCGTGGAGGATGAGATCGAGTACAAATGCAGATCAGACGCAAGCGGCAAGCCTCGGTGCGATTAAGACGAGAGACGTGTAGAGGACTATTTATATAAAGTCATACGTAAACGTTTGGTCTCTCGTTGTCTGATCGAAGCACCGAGGAAGGGGAACAGGAGAAGTGGCTTCAAACTTGGTGACTCCATCTTCTAGAACAGAAGCTTTTAGAGTGGCGTTCAAGATTTTGATACCTTGGCACGCAAGGGTTCGAACAGAGGTTTGCATCAGTTGTTTGATGGATCTTGTTAGAATATACTAGTTCAACGTTGACAGATGATAAATCCACTCAATCTGAATGGTTCAGATGTATCATAATTATTAATTTTACAAACCAATTAGTCACTGTCTGTTTGACTCAACGGAAGAAAAAAATCTACTCTCTGTCCTGGCAATGTTCCCCAAGCAAACATAACTGATGTGGAAGAAAACATCCATCGCGATAACTCATTTCTAGATCGCAAAACATATATAACAATGTTCACTGTAATTGTGGCTTAAAAAGTGTTCACTGTCATTTTCTTCAAACATCGCCATCAAATGGAATTATAATTTTTTTACGGTTAAATGGAATTGTAATTAATTATATGCATCATTCAGTAAAGATAAAAGTTGCGGTCATTCTGAAACCGTAGAGCATCTTTTTTGCACTTGTGTGGTAGCCAAGTTTGTGTGGGGGGTTGTTAGGAATGTCACTGGTATTTATGATATTCCTTGCAAAATTGAAGAGTTCAGCAGCTGGATAGAGATGTTTCTAAAGAAGATGAGACAAACAGTAGCAGTGGGTGTAGCGGCGTATGGAAAGCCAGAAATGCTGCCACTTTTCATCACATTTACCCGCATGATCTGAGTGCGCTGTTTTTTCAAATAGCTTATTGGATGTCGTACTGGGCTGGCTTACATAGAAAAGAAGGGCAACAGAAGCTGCGCGACGTGGCGGCGTTGTTGGTTGATGTTGCAAATGGCTTCTTCAACAAGAGCAGAGGATGGGCGCCAATGACAAGACGTCTGGGAGTGGGTTGAGAGCTTTTCTATGTTTTGAGTTTCTTCGCTGGAATATCGTGATAGTCTATGTCTGGATAATATGGTTGTTCTAAGCTCTGTCACTGTTTAGAATAGGTGAGGGTCGGGGATGGAGCCCTGTGTGGTAACCATTTTCCTCGTAGCGCTTCTTTAGTCTTTTCTCCCCCCCCCCCAAGGTAGGGTATCTGGGGCTGAGAAACAAACTTTTTTTATGACTCTGTTTATTCGGTTTCTTTTCATTCAATGAAATGAAATCGGGGAGTGCCCCTCAATTAAAAAAAACCACCAGAGTATCTACAGACGTAAACACCTTTTTTGTGAGGCCGGACAACGACACGTGTTTGAAGCTTTGGGATAAAGTACTTGCTCATGTAATGTAAAGTACTGTAGTCTGTAGATTTTGGGCGTTTCCGCATTTTTGGCACACCTGAAACCATCAACGTTATGAAGATTTGATACGCAAATGTGTACAAAAAATTGCCTTAACTATTCCATTGATCCATTTGGGGTTTCATCAAAAGCAAATCCAATACTCAGGGCCACATGCCTAACAAAAAGTTATCTATGCCAGAACCATAGATGTTGTATTGCATTTATCTGTGCAAATCTTTATTTTAGTTCCTTCCTCCCTTGGTTCCAACGGAGAACACATGGAGGATAGACAAAAAGTTTGACTTGTCTGCTTGCTTACCTCACTAGTGACTTCATCATATTAATTCTACTGACATTCTCATGCATATTCCAACCACCTGAACCATATTTAAAGAATCCAATCCACACAAGGCAACTTGAAAAGAAAATAGAAATTACAAACAGCTCCTTAGGGGAGCCAAGGACGGACATCTTTGTCATGCACACATCCACGATGCATGGGGCGACATGCTCAATGCTGCGACCTGCGACCAGCAAGACTTTGAATCTGAAGTCAGGAAGCTGTCACACTGTTCCAAAAGATGCACAACTGGGAAACTTCTAATAAATGGAATCGTAGGAGGCAGACGTTTGGTCTATGGGGACATATGTCCCTGGAATCCACATCGTGTGTAAGTGTGTTGCGATCCATAGCTAAAGTAGCGAATTAGGAAATACGAGAGTAGCGAATTAGGAAATACGGGCAGGCTCCTGCTGTGCCAATACGCGTTATACATGCCAAAGTGTATATTGTCAGAAGGACAAGCTTGGACATCATCTGGTACAGTGTTTTCACGCAATAATCCATTATGTCGATGCATAAATGCTGCTCTACTGACACACACCTCGTCCTGTTCTAAGGTGGCTACTGTCAGGGGCGTGTCCCTCCGGAATTCTGAACGTTGGTAAGAAAAAACATACTTTTTAAAGCTCAATTAAATCATTTTCGGTAGTAAAGCTATATCAAAATGGTTAGTTGTTGATGTGATTTTTATTAATATTTCCTGCCTATCATTCGATCCCAACAATGTAAACTATCTATATTTTTAGTGGCACGGCTGGAAGTTGTCTATTTAGTGATTACCAAAAAAGTAAAAAAAAACTGAAACTTTTGAAAATAATCTTGACTTTCTTTCATACTCGTATAAATAGTTTCAAGAAGGAAAAACAACCATTGACTTTAGTGAAACAAAATTCAAGGACAAAAAAGTATGTATAGTAACTTGTATATATTCAAATATTCAAAAGTTGTTCATTTAAAGTGTATATACATGTGACATGGAAATTTTTTAGTAACTTAAAAAATTCAAAAAAATGTGAAACTTTTTAAAAAATAAACTTGACCTTATTTCACTCGTATAAAAAGTTTCGCAAAGGAAAAGCTCCCATCAGCATTAGAGAAAGAATATCAATATTTCTAGTACAAAACGTGTGAATGGTAACTTGTATATTGTGTTAAATTTGTTTTGTTCCACCAAGAATATCATGAAAAGTTATTCCAGCAGAAATATTTTGTGATCCCAATTATTTGAAGTCAGGTAATAATGTCTAGAAAAATACTCGCAAAAGAATGTCTAAAAAACAGGAGTGGTAAAAAGACTTGGGTGCTCAGAGAATTGAGTGAGGGTGCATGTTGTAGTTAAGCCACTAATCTAGACTTGTAATACATGCATCCATGAATTAAAGAAAAGGTGTCAGCGTTGGCGGTGTAATTGCCTAAGGCAGTTGTCACTTGTCAACTACCATGAGCATTTAATGAGATTGCGGGGTCACGCCTGCAGAACAGGTCAGAGAGCATCTTATACTAGGGGATACAAAGCAGAAAAGACATGATACATATAGCAGGGGGGCTGATCAAGCCGCAAATGAATGGTGAGATTCAAGGGACATATGTCCCCACAGACCATTGGGTATTTCCCTGGAGTCGTACTAGAAGCTGAGGCGCGTCCATGGCGCGCATCCTGAGGAGTACCCTCTGCGGTGTCAGATAGGCATCCGCCCCTTGCATTGCCTTTTTTGCTAATTGTTGGCAGCCGTGCAGATATAAGTTATAACCCTCCTGAGACGTGCATGTGCATATGGGGTGCCAGGCACAGGCAAACGCCCATTGCTTTGCCCCTTTTGCTAGCGTGTGACATAGTAATGCATGGAACTCCCTTGCTTTCGATATGTAATGAAAAGTCACTGAGCAGTACAAATGCATTACTTGTAGCCTTGCATTATAAAAAGTACACAAGTGAGACTTGATCATTTTTAAATAACCGAAAGATGTGGATATTGAAGTTAAGTGGGACTAAAATAAGTTTGCTGGCATGATATTTGCTCAATTTGTGTGACAACAATCCTGAGATATGCTTGGCGACACTATCTCGATGTTGTAGTTCCGACCAAGGCACACAAAATATTTGATGTGCATAAGATGGTAATGTCATATGGAGAACAAATAGCTGCCAACTTTTTAATCCCATGCCGCTTGGATGCCTTCAATCAGCGCTTCTCAAATTCTGCGAATATTAGAGTGTTCGCCTGGAATGTAAGTCATGCCACGGTACCCTTGGGTCAGGGGCATACTGCAAGCAGATGATAAGAACAATACTTTTGGAACAACAACAAAATAAACTAAGAATATGAGGTAGAGTCGGCTTCTTTCTTTGAGAAAATTCAAATGAGCTAAATCTGAATATGGATATTCCAAGAGACTTCTCTTGCTACAATAACTACAGGCTGACTATCACTAGCAACTTTTATGTCATTAAAAATTGGAGAACCATAGTTAATGAGGTTAAAAAGTATTCATATAATTCAAACCAACTTTAGTAGCAATTTATCAAATGCACCAGCTGACTATGGCAGGGCAAGAGCTCCAGGAATCCTGGCCAAGCATAGAGAAAGCAAAAGAACATCTAAATATACAGTGAACGTAACCTTCAGTGCAACAAATGGCATTGGTAAGGATACACAACTCCAATATACTGAAATTGGAATAACTAAGTTTCTCCCATCAAGGGCAGTGTAACTTCAAATTTGAATTAACTTCATTTTCTAGCAAATAGTTTTCAAGTGTAGGAAGAAAATAAATCCTCCAGTTACTTACAAAGAAAATTACTCTTAGTTTCTTCCCCTACTATTTTATGAAACTGAGGTAATCCGTAATTTCTTCTCAGTCACATAATGGAGGGAGGATTGTCAAGAAAATAAATATTGTTCTTGGTTCAAAATAAGGCTTGTGTGAATTGCTACTTTGTTCCATAATTACACGCTTCCACGACACACACCGCCACACCTATATTCTTAGCGTGCTCGTCATTGAATTGGTGGATGAGGACATAGGAGGGCGATCTAGGTGGTGGCAGCATCGTGGTATGTTCGGCATCAGCTACACTACGACGGCACGACACCCGACCATGCATGCCAAAACTCATTGCCACCTTACTGCACTATAGTAGAAGGCAATTACTAATAAGATGACAGAACTTTCTTGCAACCTTTATCACAAATACATAGAGAAGGTGAAATTATGAAACAAAATGGTAACAAAAATATAGGAGTACCTAAACTGACAAAGCAAGCTTATAGAAGAAAATATTTATTAGGCGAAATTGGAAGTTTTTTCACAAAAAACACAAAACTCAGATCTTTTGAAAGGAAATACTAACTAAATATATGAGGGTGTCAAGTAAAGAAGAAATACTAACTAAATATATGAGGGTGTCAAGTAAAGAAGAAATCTATTCATCTAGTGTATAGAAAAAGGAACCTACAATATTGACACATACTACTAATGCCATAGAATTATATATGATCATTAGGTGAAATTCAGAATATTCATGTGGTTTCTTTTCCTGCATTGAACTAGATATCAGCACCAGAAACACAAATCATGATCCCAAGAGGCCAACAACGAGATGACAGGGGATGTTGCGCTAGAATCATACCTTTCATGGGACCAAAAACTCGACGCATAGTTTGTGTATCCATTGTTCACCCTCTCCACCTAGTAGTCGCTTGTCGTCCTGCAACAATAGCCACATATGGCGAGATGAGATAGAAAATGGTAACATCCCTTAATAACCAAATAAGTGTGTTTCTATCAAATCTATCCAGTTATATGAGATGAAAAGGAGGTCAACATAAACTATTGAATCAATTTTATCAAATACAAACCTGAACTTGGAGTACTTAACTAGATATTATATAACTCTGAAAAATCATTGGCAAGTATTATAAAGGCACACAAAAAGTTTAAACCAACAATAGAGACTCAATAGCATAAATTGAGATGGAAAAGAAGACAAGATATGCAATTGGTGATCATTGTACTATTATCATTCAACCGACAATTTAAAATGTAAAATTTTAGGTATGCACAATCCCTCTATGTATGCCATATGCATTTCAATAGGCTAGGAAAATATGGAGGCAGCCACATAATGGAACTCGACTGCCTTATATACCCAACGTCAAGCGGCAAGCCAAGTCTCCAAGCTCTCAAGCTCCTAGCAGCGATGAATCACCATTCCTACAAAATTGTACCAAAGAGACAAATGAAACAACTATATCTAGATTTATGCATGTCCTCTTTGCTTCTATATCAAAGAAGATAAGACAATAGGAAGCTTTGATGTTACTCATCTCGTAGTTGCTGTCATGGGTCTGAAGCTTCGGGTGGGGGCTCTGGGGCACGACGCCATCGCAAGCCTCTTGAGAAGTTCATGTGTGTTACTTTCTTGAGGAGCAGCTCTCATCACAAGTGATTGTATATTTTCACATGCCTTGGAACATTCCACACTAGCAAGCACCATCAGCATGATAGCACATGTTAGACCTCTATTTTATAAGTAAAGTTTCACATGTAGCAATTTTTTGCATCAAAATCTTGAGAGAATTGCATTATTAGGAGTGTGATTATAGATCACTTGTGAGATAACGTATTAAGCACTCGAGAGATGGAGATCCAGAAAAATGATCTAGACCAAGTTGTTCCATTCGTTAGTGATACACAATTTCGCATTAGTGCTAAGAAGAGTTTTACCATCCAATCGAACATCTTTGTTGCACAATTTAAAAAAAGATAATTTCACATTATCTTCATCTCGATTCAATGCTACTTAGAATTCAAATAAGTTTTGAGGCAGACAACAATTTTTGTTGGTCTAAATGCCAATTTTTTTATCTAACACCATGAAGCTCGAAAGATGAGAGCCATCCAACACATTTCTAAACTTAATTAGCAAGACTACTTGTTGGAAAGAGATGCCAAAACAAGCACCCAAAACACATGTGCCCACCATGCCAATCAGAAGTGGACGACTATAAGTTATTGCCTAGAATCAGTGAATGTATATCTTTTGCATGTAACAAGAACAATACCTACTATTCTTCATCCATTATAGCCTCCGGAGCGACATAGAGACCAAAATATCTTGTGTATTTGCAATCACTTTTGTCAATAGGGGGTCTATCGTGGTTTTGTCACGTCAGATGCCCTAGTGAAAGGACTTAGGTGTGAGGCCATCGCTATGGTGATTAGCTTGTTGGGATTGAGCGGGACGAGAGACACGAGTTTACCCAAGTTCGGTCCCTCATGGCGGAGGTAAAAACCTACTCCTGCTCTTGTTGCTTATTGCTTGAGTATTGATTACAAGGGAGTGGATTCGCTTGACCTAGATATCGATTGATTGTAACCTACCTCTATTATGCCGGGGACTCGCCTTTATGTACAAGTCGAGGCTGCCGACTTATAAGAGTCCGGGTCGGGTTACGACCCATGACCGAGTAATACTCTAAATCACCTTTCCTTATAAGACAAGTCATCATGTCGGGGCTTACGCCTTTGGGCCGTCTTCTGGACTCAGGTTTTAAGCTGGCCCATCTTGTGACTCTCCCTTCTGGACTTATGTCTTGATCGTCTTGGGCCCGTCCGAATCCTGGCTTGTGAGTCGCTAGCGGCCTAACTCGGACCTTTCAGGGCAGGTTATATTGCGGGGTTATATCCCCAACAACAGGCCCCAAATTGATTTGAACTTGTTCATGACAATCTTCAATCCATCCGTCAGGCGAGTCTTCTCTTTATCCTTTTTTAATCTTAGTCTTAAAAAGTCTTTATAGCCCTCCATGAGAAAAGATGATGTCACTTCCATGATTTTGGGAAAACCCTCATGACGTCATAATGAATCTTTGTATAAATCCATCATTCTGAGAATCAAGGCGTCCCCTTGTTGTAAAATTTACTGCGCCTCCTCAATCTTCGAACCGACCATTCACTGTTCCCTTTTTTCATTATAAATAGGCACGGGGTCCTTCTTTTTACATTTTACCTAGTCTCCTCCACTTCTTCTTCTTCCTCGTGAGACCCTTCGCAACCAGAGCCGTGCTGTGCCATCGACCTGCGCCAACCATCTCGTCCGAGTCCACCATGCCACCCCACCTTCATTGGAACTAAGAGGAGCTCCGCCGATTCTCACTACCACTTCCAGGTATCCCTTTTCTTCCTCTTTAGATCAACATTAGATTAATCGAGTTCATGGTGTTTGTCGGTGTTCATCCCTTTCTTAGTTCATCATAGCCTGAGTAGAAAACTTGTTTTTGATCTGAAAAATGACATGGTAATACTGCGGTTATAGATTTGACATCCATCTTGCATCTTGAACAAACTGTATTCTTCCTTGAATCCATTGTTAGTCCATCAGCACCACTGTCACCAATGTTTAGGTTTAGCAATTATTTTTCTTTTTTGAACTACTCATAGATCCATAAATATAACAGTTCGATATTGAAACTTGTTTGCTCCATACTTAGTAGAATTTAGCAATCATGAACCATAGATGACCATCCGTTACATCTTGGGCGGCTTACCAATATATACATAACCCACCAGGGTTCTAGAGACTACCTCTTTTACATAACTTACCTTTGATAGGGCGACTTATCTTTGTACTGCTTTACTCATATGATAGTGATGGTAAGTCATTACTTCCTTTAAGTAACCCATGATATGTCTCCAACGTATCTATAATTTTTGATTGTTCCATGATGTTATATTATCATTCTTGGATGTTTTGCAATCATTTATAGCAACTTTATATCATTTTTTTGGACTAACCTATTGACATAGTGCCTAGTGCCAGTTGCTATTTTTGCTTGTTTTTTACTAAATAATATCAGTACCAAACGGAGTCCCAACGTAGCGAAATGTTTTGGAGTGTTTTTTGTACTAGAAGACACAAGATGGGCCAAAGAATTACCAGAGAGGGGGCCCGAGGTGAGTACAAGACACCTGGGCGCGCCCAGTGGGTTGTGCCCACCTCAGTGACCTCCCGCACCACCTCTTCGCCCTGTAAATACCCCAATATTTTAGAAACCCTAGGGAAGTCGACGAAAAACATTTCCAGCCGCCGGAAGTTCCAGAACCACGAGATCCAATCTAGACGCCATTACAGAGGGGTTCATCATCCTCATTGGTGCCTCTCTGATGATGCGTGAGTAGCTCATCATAGACCTATAGGTTCGTAGGCAGTAGCTAGATGGTTTCC
Source organism: Triticum dicoccoides (assembly GCF_002162155.2). Lineage (NCBI taxonomy): Eukaryota > Viridiplantae > Streptophyta > Magnoliopsida > Poales > Poaceae > Triticum > Triticum dicoccoides. The sequence continues at coordinate 627,449,532 of NC_041389.1, forward strand.
TCTCTCCCTTTTTATTCTCAATACAATGGTATCTTGAGATCTATTTGATGTAACTCTTTTTGCGGTGTGTTTGTTGGGATCTGATAAACTTTGAGTTTATGATCAGATCTATATCCATGAAAGTTATTTGAGTTCTTTGATCTCTTTTATGCATGATTACTTATAGCCTTGTATTTCTTCTTCGAATCTTTGGTTTAGTTAGGCCAACTAGATCATTTTTTCTTGCCATGGGAAGAGGTGCTTTGTGATGGGTTCGATCGTGCGGTGTTCTTTCCCAGTGACAGAAGTGAAGGGAATATGCCCTAGAGGCAATAATAAAGTTGTTATTTTATATTTCCTTATATAACGATAAAAGTTTATTGTTGGGGAATGTTGCAGAAAAACAAAATTCTACGGTTTCACCAAGATCAATCTATGATTTCATCTAGCAACGAGAGAGATGAGTGCATCTACATACCCTTGTAGATCGAGCGGAAGCGTTCAAGAGAACGGGGTTGAGGGAGTCGTACTCGTCTTGATCCAAATCACCGGAGATCCTAGCGCCGAACGGACAGCACCTCTGCGTTCAACACACGTATTGTTGGGAAGACGTCTCCTCCTTCTTGATCCAGCAAGGGGGGGGGGAGAGGTTGATGAAGATCCAGCAGCACGACGGCGTGGTGGTGGATGCAGCAGTGATCTCAGGGCTTCGCCAAGCTTCTGCGAGAGGGAGAGGTGTAGCAAGGGGAGAGGGAGGCGCTAAGAGCATGGGTGCGGCTGCCCTCCCGCCCCCTCTTTATATAGGGCCCCTAGGGGGGCCGCCGTCCCTAGGAGATGCAATCTCCTAGGGGGGGCGGCGGCCAAGGGGGTGGCTTGCCCCCCAAGGCAAGTGGAGGTGCCACCCACCCCTAGGGTGTCCAACCCTAGGCGCAGGGGGGCCCAAGGGGGGGCGCACCAGCCCACCAGGGGCTGGTTCCCCTCCCACTTCAGCCCATGGGGCCCTCCGGGATAGGTGGCCCCACCCGGTGGACCCCCGGGACCCTTCCGGTGGCCCCGGTACAATACCGGTGACCCCCGAAACTTTCCCGATGGCCGAAACCTGACTTCCTATATATAATTCTTTACCTCCGGACCATTCCGGAACTCCTCGTGATGTTCGGGATCTCATCCGGGACTCCGAACAACTTTTGGTTTACTGCATACTCATATCTCTACAACCCTAGCGTCACCGAACCTTAAGTGTGTAGACACTACGGGTTCGGGAGACATGCAGACATGACCGAGACGCCTCTCCGGTCAATAACCAACAGCGGGATCTGGATACCCATGTTGGCTCCCACATGCTCCTCGATGATCTCGTCGGATGAACCACGATGTCGAGGATTTAAGCAACCTCGTATACAATTCCCTTTGTCAATCGGTACGTTACTTGCCCGGGACTCGATCGTTGGTATCCCAATACCTCGTTTAATCTCGTTACCGGCAAGTCACTTTACTCGTACCGTAATGCATGATCCCGTGACCAGACACTTGGTCACATTGAGCTCATTATGATGATGCATTACCGAGTGGGCCCAGAGATACCTCTCCGTCATACGGAGTGACAAATCCCAGTCTCGATTCGTGCCAACCCAACAGACACTTTCGGAGATACCCGTAGTGCACCTTTATAGTCACCCAGTTATGTTGTGACGTTTGGCACACCCAAAGCACTCCTACGGTATCCGGGAGTTGCACAATCTCATGGTCTAAGGAAATTATACTTGACATTTGGAAAAGCTCTAGCTAAACGAATTTCACGATCTTTGAGCTATGCTTAGGATTGGGTCTTGTCCATCACATCATTCTCCTAATGATGTGATCCCGTTATCAATGACATCAAATGTCCATAGTCAGGAAACCATGACTATCTGTTGATCAACGAGCTAGTCAACTAGAGGCTCACTAGGGACATGTTGTGGTCTATGTATTCACGCGTGTATTACGATTTCCTGATAATACAATTATAGCATGAATAACAGACAATTATCATGAACAAAGAAATATAATAACAGACTATTATCATGAACAAATATGCCCTAGAGGCAATAATAAAATGGTAATTATTATATTTCTTTGTTCATGATAATTGTCTATTATTCATGCTATAATTGTATTATCCGGAAATCGTAATACACGTGTGAATACATAAACCACAACATGTCCCTAGTGAGCCTCTAGTTGACTAGCTCGTTGATCAACAGATAGTCATGGTTTCCTGACTATGGACATTTGATGTCATTGATAATGGGATCACATCATTAGGAGAATGATGTGATGGACAAGATCCAATCCTAAGCATAGCTCAAAGATCGTGTAATTCGTTTAGCTAGAGCTTTTCCAAATGTCAAGTATCATTTCCTTAGACCATGAGATTATGCAACTCCCGGATACCGTAGGAGTGCTTTGGGTGTGCCAAATGTCACAACGTAACTAGGTGACTATAAAGGTGCACTACGGGTATCTCCGAAAGTGTCTGTTGGGTTGGCACGAATCGAGACTGGGATTGGTCACTCCGTATGACGGAGAGGTATCTCTGGGCCCACTCGGTAATGCATCATCATAATGAGCTCAATGTGACCAAGTGTCTGGTCACGGGATCATGCATTACGGTAAGAGTAAAGTGACTTGCCGGTAACGAGATTAAACGAGGTATTGGGATACCGATGATCGAGTCTCGGGCAAGTAACGTACCGATTGACAAAGGGAATTGTATACGGGGTTGCTTAAATCCTCGACATCGTGGTTCATCCGATGAGATCATCGAGGAGCATGTGGGAGCCAACATGGGTATCCAGATCCCGCGGTTGGTTATTGACTGGAGAGGCGTCTCGGTCATGTCTGCATGTCTTCCGAACCCGTAGTGTCTACACACTTAAGGTTCAGTGACGCTAGGGTTGTAGAGATATGAGTATGCAGTAAACCAAAAGTTGTTCGGAGTCCCGGATGAGATCCCGGAGATCACGAGGAGTTCCGGAATGGTCCGGAGGTAAAGAATTATATATAGGAAGTCAGGTTTCGGCCATCGAGAAAGTTTTGGGGGTCACCGGTATTGTACCGGGGCCACCGGAAGGGTCCCGGGGGTCCACCGGGTGGGGCCACCTATCCCGGAGGGCCCCATGGGCTGAAGTGGGAGGGGAACCAGCCCCTGGTGGGCTGGTGCGCCCCCCCTTGGGCCCCCCTACGCCTAGGGTTGGACACCCTAGGGGTGGGGGGCACCTCCACTTGCCTTGGGGGGCAAGCCACCCCCTTGGCCGCCACCCCCCCTAGGAGATTGCATCTCCTAGGGCCGGCGGCCCCTCTAGGGGCCCTATATAAAGAGGGGGGGCGGGAGGGCAGCCACACCCATGCTCTTGGCGCCTCCCTCTCCCTTTGCTACACCTCTCCCTCTCGCAGAAGCTTGGCGAAGCCCTAAGATCACTGCTGCATCCACCACCACGCCGTCGTGCTGCTGGATCTTCATCAACCTCTCCTGCCCCCTTGCTGGATCAAGAAGGAGGAGACGTCTTCCCAACCGTACGTGTGTTGAACGCAGAGGTGCCGTCCATTCAGCGCTAGGATCTCCGGTGATTTGGATCAAGACGAGTACGACTCCCTCAACCCCGTTCTCTTGAATGCTTCCGCTCGATCTACAAGGGTATGTAGATGCACTCATCTCTCTCGTTGCTAGATGAACTCATAGATTGAACTTGGTGAAACCGTAGAATTTTGTTTTTCTGCAACGTTCCCCAACAGTGGCATCATGAGCTAGGTCTATGAGTAGTTCTCTTTGCACGAGTAGAACACAAATCTGTTGTGGGCGTAGATGTTGTCAACTTTCTTGCCACTACTAGTCTTATTTTGCTTCAGCGGTATTGTGGGATGAAGCGGCCCGGACCAACCTTACACGTACGCTTACATGAGACAGGTTCCACCGACTGACATGCACTAGTTGCATAAGGTGGCTAGCGGGTGTCTATCTCTCCCACTTTAGTTGGAGCAGATTCGATGAAAAGGGTCCTTATGAAGGGTAAATAGAAGTTGACAAATCACGTTGTGGCTTTTACGTAGGTAAGAAAACGTTCTTGCTAGAACCCTATTGCAGCCACGTAAAACATGCAACAACAATTAGAGGACGTCTAACTTGTTTTTGCAGCATATGATTTGTGATGTGATATGGCCAAAAGTTGTGATGAATGATGAATGATATATTGTGATGTATGAGATCATGTTCTTGTAATAGGAATCACGACTTGCATGTCGATGAGTATGACAACCGGCAGGAGCCATAGGAGTTGTCTTAATTATTGTATGACCTGCGTGTCAATAATTTAACGCCATGTAATTACTTTACTTTATTGCTAAAACGTTAGCCATAGTAGTAGAAGTAATAGTTGGCGAGCAACTTCATGGAGACACGATGATGGAGATCATGGTGTCATGCCGGTGACGAAGATGATCATGGAGCCCCGAAGATGGAGATCAAAGGAGCCATATGATATTGGCCATATCATGTCACTCTTTAATTGCATGTGATGTTTATTATGTTTATGCATCTTGTTTACTTAGAATGACGGTAGTAAATAAGATGATCCCTCGTAATAATTTCAAGAAAGTGTTCCCCCTAACTATGCACCGTTGCGAAAGTTCGTCATTTCGAAGCACCACGTGATGATCGGGTGTGATAGATTCTAACGTTCACATACAACGGGTGTAAGACAGATTTACACATGCAAAACACTTAGGTTAACTTGACGAGCCTAGCATGTACAAACATGGCCTCGGAATACAAGAGACCGAAAGGTCAAACATGAGTCGTATGGAAGATACGATCAACATGGATATGTTCACTGATGATGACTAGTCCGTCTCACGTGATGATCAGACACGGCCTAGTCGATTCGGATCATGTATCACTTAGATGACTAGAGGGATGTCTAATCTGAGTGGGAGTTCATTAAATAATTTGATTAGATGAACTTAATTATCATGAACTTAGTCTAAAAACCTTTGCAAATATGTCTTGTAGATCAAATGGCCAACGCTCATGTCTACCTCAACTTCAACGCGTTCCTAGAGAAAACCAAGCTGAAAGATGATGGCAGCAATTATACGGACTGGGTCCGGAACCTGAGGATCATCCTCATAGCTACAAAGAAAGATTATGTCTTAGAATCACCGCTTGGTGAAGCTCCCATCCCAGAGAACGAAGACGTCATGAACGCTTGGCAGTCTCGTGCTGATGATTACTCCCTCGTTCAGTGCGGCATGCTTTACAGCTTAGAACCGGGGCTCCAAAAGTGTTTTGAGCAACACGAAGCATATGAGATGTTCGAAGAGCTAAAAATGGTTTTCCAAGCTCATGCCCGGGTCGAGAGATATGAAGTCTCCGACAAGTTCTTCAGCTGTAAGATGGAGGAAAATAGTTCTGTCAGTGAGCACATACTCAAAATGTCTGGGTTGCACAACCGCTTGACTCAGCTGGGAGTTAATCTCCTGGATGACGTGGTTATTGACAGAATCCATCAGTTGCTTCCACCGAGCTACAAGAGCTTTGTGATGAACTTCAATATGCAGGGGATGGAAAAAACCATTCCTGAAGTATATTCAATGCTGAAATCAGCAGAGGTAGAGATCAAAAAGGAACATCAAGTGTTGATGGTGAATAAAACCACTAAGTTCAAGAAAGGAAAGGGTAAGAAGAACTTCAAGAAGGACGGCAAGGAAGTTGCCGCGCCCGGTAAGCCAGCTGCCGGGAAGAAGTCAAAGAATGGACCCAAGCCTGAGACTGAGTGCTTTTATTCCAAAGGGAAGGGTCACTGGAAGCGAAACTGCCCCAAATACTTAGCGGACAAGAAGGCCGGCAACACTAAAGGTATATATGATATACATGTAATTGATGTGTACCTTACCAGTGCTCGTAGTAGCTCCTGGGTATTTCATACCGGTGCCGTTGCTCATATTTGTAACTCAAAGCAGGAGCTGCGGAATAAGCGGATATTGGCGAAGGACAAGGTGATGATGCGTGTCGGGAATGGTTCCAGAGTCGATGTGATCGCCGTCGGCATGCTACCTCTACATTTACCTACGGGATTAGTTTTCAACCTCAATAATTGTTATTTAGTGCCATCTTTGAGCATGAACATTGTATCTGGATCTCGTTTAATACGAGATGGCTACTCATTTAAATCCGAGAATAATGGTTGTTCTATTTATATGAGAGATATGTTTTATGGTCATGCCCCGATGGTCAATGGTTTATTCTTAATGAATCTCGAACGTGATGTTACACACATTCATAGCGTGAATACCAAAAGATATAAAGTTGATAACGATAGTCCCACATACTTGTGGCACTGCCGCCTTGGTCACATTGGTGTCAAGCGCATGAAGAAGCTCCATGCTGATGGACTTTTAGAGTCTCTCGATTATGAATCATTTGACACATGTGAACCATGCCTTATGGGCAAAATACCAAGACTCCGTTCTCCAGAACAATGGAGCGAGCAACCAACTTATTGGAAATCATACATACTGATGTGTGCGGTCCAATGAGCGTTGAGGCTCGTGGAGGATATCGTTATGTTCTCACTCTCACTGATGACTTAAGTAGATATGGGTATGTCTACTTGATGAAACACAAGTCTGAGACCTTTGAAAAGTTCAAGGAATTTCAGAATGAGGTAGAGAATCAACGTGACCGAAAAATAAAGTTCTTACATTCAGATCGTGGAGGAGAATATTTAAGTCACGAATTTGGTATGCACTTAAGGAAATGTGGAATCGTTTCACAACTCACGCCTCCTGGAACACCTCAGCGTAACTGTGTGTCCGAACGTCGTAATTGCACTTTATTGGATATGGTGTGATCTATGATGTCTCTTACCGATTTACCGCTATCTTTTTGGGGATACGCTCTAGAGACAGTTACATTCACTTTAAATAGGGCACCATCTAAATCCGTTGAGACGACACCATATGAATTATGGTTTGGGAAGAAACCTAAGTTGTCGTTTCTAAAAGTTTGGGGATGCGATGCTTATGTCAAGAAACTTCAACCTGATAAGCTCGAACCCAAGTCGGAAAAATGCGTCTTCATAGGATACCCTAAGGAAACCATTGGGTATACCTTCTACCTTAGATCCGAAGGCAAGATCTTTGTTGCCAAGAACGGGTGCTTTCTGGAGAAAGAGTTTCTATCGAGAGAAGTAAGTGGGAGGAAAGTGGAACTTGATGAAGTACTACCTCTTGAACCAGTAAGTAGCGCAGCTCAGGAAGATGTTCCTGTGGTGCCTACACCGACTGGAGAGGAAATTAATGATGATGATCAAGGTACTTCGGATCAAGTTGCTACTGAACTTCGTAGGTCCACACGGAAACGTTTCACACCAGAGTGGTATGGCAACCCTGTCCTGGAAATCATGTTGTTAGACAACGGTGAACCTTCGAACTATGAAGAAGTGATGGCGGGCCCAGATTCCAACAAATGGCTTGAAGCCATGCAATGCGAGATAGAATCCATGTATGAAAACAAAGTATGGACTTTGATAGACTTGCCCGATAATCGGCGAGCGATAGAAAACAAATGGATCTTTAAGAAGAAGATGGATGCGGATGGTAATGTTACCATCTATAAAGCTCGACTTGTCGCTAAGGGTTATCGGCAAGTTCAAGGGGTTGACTACGATGAGACTTTCTCTCCCATAGCGAAGCTGAAGTCCATCTGAATCATGTTAGCAATTGTCGCATACTATGATTATGAGATATGGCAGATGGACGTCAAAACGGCATTCCTTAACGGTTATCTTAAGGAAGAACTGTATATGATGCAGCCGGAAGGTTTTGTCGATCCTAAGAATGCTAACAAGGTATGCAAGCTCCAGCGATCCACTTATGGGCTGGTGCAAGCATCTCGGAGTTGGAACATTCGCTTTGATGAGATGATCAAAGCGTTTGGGTTTATGCAGACTTATGGAGAAGCCTGCGTTTACAAGAAAGTGAGTGGGAGCTCTGTAGCATTTCTCATATTATATGTAGATGACATGCTTTTGATGGGAAATGATATAGAACTTTTGGACAGCATTAAGGCCTACTTGAATAAGTGTTTTTCAATGAAGGACCTTGGAGAATCTGCTTACATACTAGGCATCAAGATCTATAGGGATAGATCAAGACGCCTCATAGGTCTTTCACAAAGCACATACCTTGACAAGATATTGAAGAAGTTCAATATGGATCAGTCCAAGAAAGGGTTCTTGCCTGGATTGCAAGGTGTGAAATTGAGCTCGGCTCAATGCCCGACCACGGCAGAAGATATAGAAGAGATGAGTGTCATCCCCTATGCCTCAGCCATAGGGTCTATTATGTATGCCATGTTGTGTACCAGACCTCATGTAAGCGTTGACGTAAGTTTGGTGGGAAAGTACCAAAGTAATCCCGGCAAGGGACACTGGACAGCGGTCAAGAATATCCTTAAGTACCTGAAGAGGACTAAGGATATGTTTCTCGTTTTTGGAGGTGACGAAGAGCTCGTCGTAAAGGGTTACGTCGATGCTAGCTTCGACAGAGATCTGGATGACTCGAAGTCACAAACTGGATACGTATATATTTTGAATGGTGGGGCAGTAAGCTGGTGCAGTTGCAAGCAAAGCATCGTGGTGGGATCTACATGTGAAGCGGAGTACATGGTAGCCTCGGAGGCAGCACATGAAGCAATCTGGGTGAAGGAGTTCATCGCTGACCTAGGAGTCATACCCAATGTGTTGGGGCCGATCAAACTCCTCTGTGACAACACTGGAGCTATTGCACTTGCCAAGGAGCCCAGGTTTCACAAGAAGACCAGGCACATCAAGCGTCACTTCAACTCCATTCGGGAAAATGTTCAAGATGGAGACATAGATATTTGTAAATTACATACGGACCTGAATGTGGCAGATCTGTTGACTAAACCTCTCCCTAGGGCAAACCATGATCAACACCAGAATTCCATGGGTGTTCGATTCAGCACAATGTAACTAGATTATTGAACTCTAATGCAAGTGGGAGACTGTTGGAAATATGCCCTAGAGGCAATACTAAAATGGTTATTATTATATTTCTTTGTTCATGATAATTGTCTGTTATTCATGCTATAATTGTATTATCCAGAAATCGTAATACACGTGTGAATACACAGACCACAACATGTCCCTAGTGAGCCTCTAGTTGACTAGCTCGTTGATCAACAGATAGTCATGGTTTCCTAACTATGGACATTGGATGTCATTGATAACGAGATCACATCATTAAAAGAATGATGTGATGGACAAGATCCAATCCTAAGCATAGCTCAAAGATCGTGTAGTTCAATTAGCTAGAGCTTTTCCAAATGTCAAGTATCATTTCCTTAGACCATGAGATTGTGCAACTCCCGGATACCGTAGGAGTGCTTTGGGTGTGCCAAACATCACAACGTAACTGGGTGACTATAAAGGTGCACTACGAGTATCTCCGAAAGTGTCTGTTGGCTTGGCACGAATCGAGACTGGGATTTGTCACTCCGTATGACGGAGAGGTATCTCTGGGCCCACTCGGTAATGCATCATCATAATGAGCTCAATGCGACCAAGTGTCTGGTCACGGGATCATGCATTACGGTACGAGTAAAGTGACTTGCCGGTAACGAGATTAAACGAGGTATTGGGATACCGATGATCGAGTCTCGGGCAAGTAACGTACCGATTGACAAAGGGAATTGTATACAGGGTTGCTTAAATCATCAACATCGTGGTTCATCCAATGAGATCATCGAGGAGAATGTGGGAGCCAACATGGGTATCCAGATCCCGCTGTTGGTTATTGACCGGAGAGGCGTCTCGGTCATGTCTGCATGTCTCCCGAACCCGTAGGGTCTACACACTTGACGCTAGGGTTATATAGATTTGAGTATGCAGTAAACCGAAAGTTTTTTGAAGTCCCGGATGAGATCCAGGACGTCACGAGGAGTTCCGGAATGGTCCGAAGGTAAATAATTATATATAGGAAGTCAGGTTTCGGCCATCGGGAAAGTTTCGGGGGTCACCGGTATTGTACCAGGACCACCGGAAGGGTCCCGGGGGTCCATCGGGTGGGGCCACCTATTCCGGAGGGCCCCATGGGCTGAAGTGGGAGGGGAACCAGCCCCTGGTGGGCTGGTGCCCCCCCCTTGGCCCCCCTGCACCTAGGGTTGGAAACCCTAGGGGTGGGGGGGCGCCTCCACTTGCCTTGGGGGGGCAAGCCACCCCCTTGGCCGCCGCCCCCTAGGAGATTGCATCTCCTAGGGCCGGCTCCCCCCTAGGGGCCCTATATAAATAGGGGGGAGGGAGGGCAGCCGCACCCATGCTCTTGGCGCCTCCCTCTCCCCTTGCTACACCTCTCCCTCTCGCAGAAGCTTGGCAAAGCCCTGCCGAGATCACTGCTCCATCCACCACCACGCCGTTGTGCTGCTGGATCTTCATCAACCTCTCCTCCCCCCTTGCCGGATCGAGAAGGAGGAGACGTCTTCCCAACCGTACGTGTGTTGAACGCGGAGGTGTCGTCCGTTCGGCGCTAGGATCTCCGGTGATTTGGAACACGACGAGTATGACTCCCTCAACCCCGTTCTCTTGAACGCTTTCGCTCTCGATCTACAAGGGTATGTAGATGCACTCCTGTCTCTCGTTGCTATATGAACTCATGGATTGATCTTGGTGAAACCGTAGGAAAATTTTTATTTTCTGCAATGTTCCCCAACAGATTTGTATTATGAGTTATGTGTTTTGGTGACCGAAGTTTGTTCGGAGTCCCAGATGAGATCACGGACATGACGAGGAGTCTCTAAATGGTCGAGAGGTAAGGATTCAGATATTGGAAGGTAGTATTCGGACATCGGAATGGTTTCGAGTGGTTCAGGTATTTTACCAGAGTACCGAGGGGTTACCGGAACCCCGCGGGGAAGTATTGGGCCTACATGGCCCTTAGTGGAGAGAGAGGAGGGCCACCCCCCCATGGCAGTCCGAATTGGACTAGGGGAGGAGGCGGAGCCCCCCTTTCCCTCTCCCTCTCCCTCTCCTTCCTTTTCCCTCTGGTGGAAGAAAGGAAAGGGGGGGGGGGCGAATCCTACTAGGAGTGGAGTCCTGGTAGGACTCCCCCCATGGTGCGCCCCTCCTGGCCGCCGGCCTCCTCCTCCCCTCCTTTATATATGGGGGTGGGGGGGCACCCCAAAGGAACATCAATTTGTTCAGCCATGTGCGGTGCCCCCCTCCAGCGTTTACTCCTCCGGTCATATTGTCGTAGTGCTTAGGCGAAGCCCTGCACGGATCACTTCACCAACACCGTCATCACACCATCATGCTAACGGAACTCATCGATTCCATCGACAGTCTGCTGGATCAAGAGTTTGAGGGACGTTATCGAGCTAAACGTGTGCAGAACTCAAAGGTTACGTACGTTCGGTACTTGATCGGTTGATTCGAGAAGACGTTTGACTACATCAACCGAGATAAGTTAACGTTTCCGCTTTTGGTCTATGAGGGTACGTGGACACACTCTCCCCCTCTCGTTTCTATGCATCTCCTAGATAAATCTTGCGTGATCGTAGGAATTTTTTGAAATTGCATGCTACGTTTCCCAACGAGAAGGGGAAGCAAGACACGCATGTATTTGTTGCTATTAAGGATAACAAGATGGGGGCTATTCCTACATGAATAAATCTCGTCTACATCGTGTCATCATTCTTGTTGCATTACTCTGTTTCTCCATGAACTTAATACACTAGATGCATGCTGGATAGCGGTCGATGTGTGGATTAATAGTAGTAGATGCAGGCAGGAGTCGGTTTACTAGTCTTGGACGTGATGCCTATATAATAATCATTGCCTGTATATCGTCATAATTATTCGATGTTCTATCAATTGCCCAACAATAATTTGTTTACCCACCATGTGCTATTTTCTTGAGAGAAGCCACTAGTGAAATCTACGCCGCCCGGGGGTCTACTCTCTATCATATTTGCTTTGAGATATATTTTTATTCGCTTTTATTTTCATATCTATTATTCCAAAAACCCAAAAATACCTTGTTGCACTTTTTTATTACTTATTTTATTTTATGTTTTATTGAGATCTACTTATCCAATCTATCGTAATTTTTATCCCGTCAACTTGACAATTTCTGGCACCGTTACCCGAAGAGGGATTGACAACCCCTCCTAAGCCTCGGGTTGCAAGTATTCGTTCTTTCTGTGCAGGTACCATTTACATATTGTTGCTTGGTTCCCCTACTGGATTGATACCTTGGTTTCTTAACTGAGAGAAATACCTACCGTAGCTGTGCTACATCATCCCTTCCAATTTGGGGAAATACTGACGTAGTTCAAGTGACATCAACCCACCATACTCTGATTCTGTAATTTGCGTCATCCTTAAGCAACTCAATATGACGAAAACCACTCTCTCAAACAATGGTGATTCCCTAGTTACTGAAGAAATCCTTAAAGATTATGTGGGCCAAGTTCTCTTGGCGACTCGCGAAGAGATTGGCTAGCGAGTTAGTACAGGAGAAAATGTCCCCAATCCTGGTGAAGGAGAAGTGATAGTTTCTACTGATCATATGCTCAGAGGCTTTACACCGTCCGGGTCGAAGTTTTTTCGGGACGTCTTGCACTATTTCAATCTTCATCCTCAAGACATAGGCCAAACTCGGTGTCAAACATTTGCCACTTTCAAATCTTCTATGTAGTTTATTTGCAAGTGGATCCCACTGTTGCTCTCTTCAAAGAATTCTTCTACATAAACCACTACGCTAAATGTACAAATGGTCTGAGTCAAGAATTGGGCGGAGTCTCAATCCAAAGACGGAGATATGGCGGCTTTCCTGCAGCCACCTTATCAAGCCACCCCAAAGGATGGACAAAAACTTGATTTTATTATAAGAACACTGCCCCACCTAATGAGAACCCTCAGCCGGGTTAAAGGGCTACCCGCCTTCCTATCAATTTTGACCCGCCAAGCAAGCTTTTGCCAGATGAACATACTGAAGCACTCCAATACTATCCAAAAGTAAAAGCTTTATCAGCCAATGTCTTAAGTGGAGTTGACTTAGCCCGTTGTTGGATCTCGTGGAGAATTCTTCCCTCAAGTTGTCGGTCCCGGCTTAATGTGTGAATATTCAGGCGAGTCAGATGACCCTCGGTGGTATATCTTAGATAACTTTAATGCTGAGGAGATCTTTCAAATTGTGAGCTCTTTGCTTGGGGAGTCTCAAGAAAACTGCAATAAGATAGGACTGTTACCGTTCTTCAAACTCAACCCGGTCCCAGCTGTAAGTACTAGTTTATGTCCAGCCTAAATATCCTTTATTTATTTTGTGTCTCATTTGTTAACCCCTCTTCATTACACTATCCGACTCTGCTTTCTGGAAAATAAAGATAAAGACTGCTGCTACCTCTTGAGCTTGCGTTGGTTTTTCCCTTGAAGAGGAAAGGGTGATGCAGCAATGTAGCGTAAGTATTTCCCTCAGTTTTGAGAACCAAGGTATCAATCCAGTAGGAGACGACACACAAGTCACCTAGTACCTGCACAAACAATCAAGAACCTTGCAACCAACGCGATAAAGGGGTTGTCAATCCCTTAAGGTCACTCACAAAAGTGAGATCTAATAAAGATAGTAAAGTAAATATTTTTGGTATTTTTGTTGTATAAATCGGAAAGTAAAGATTGCAAAATAGTAAACGAGATGCGATGTAAATAAAAGAGATGTAATATAATAAGAAAGAGACCCGGGGGCCATATGTTTCACTAGTGGCTTCTCTCAAGATAGCATGTATTACGGTGGGTGAACAAATTACTGCCGAGCAATTGATAGAAAAGCGCATAATTATGAAGACATTTAAGGCAATGATCATGAATATAGGCATCACGTCCGTGTCAAGTAGACCGAAACGATTCTGCATCTACTACTATTACTCCACACATCGACCGCTATCCAACATGCATCTAGAGTATTAAGTTCATAAGAACGGAGTAACGCATTAAGCATGATGACATGATGTAGAGGGATAAACTCAAGCAATATGATATAAACCCCATCTTTTTATCCTCGATGGCAACAATACAATATGTGCCTTGCTGCCCTACTGCCACTGGGAAAAGACACCGCAAGATTGAACCCAAAGCTAAGCACTTCTCCCATTGCAAGAAATATCAATCTAGTAGGCCAAACTAAACCGATAATTCGAAGAGACTGGCGAAGATATCAAATCATGCATATAAGATTTCAGAGAAGAACCAAATAATATTCATAGATAATCTTGTTCAAATCCATAATTCATCGGATCTCGGCAAACACACCGCAAAAGAATATTACATTGAATGGATCTCCAAGAACATTGAGGAGAACTTTGTATTGAGAATCAAAGAGAGAGAAGAAGCCATCTAGCTAATATCTATGGACCCGAAGGTCTGTGGTAAACTAGTCACGCTTCATCAGAGAGGCAATGGTGTTGATGTAGAAGCCCTCCGTGATTGATTCCCCCTCCGGCAGATCGCCGGAAAAGGCCCCAAGATGGGATCTCACGGGTACAGAAGGTTGCGGCGGTCGAAAAGTGGTTTCATGGCTCCCCCTGATGTTTCTAGGGTATAAGAGTATATATAGGCAAAATAAGTATGTGGGTGGAGCTATGAGGGGCCCACGAGGGTGGGGGCGCGCCTACCCCCCTGGGCACACCCTCCTGCCTCGTGGACTCCTCGTGGAGTCCCAGACTTCAACTCCAAGTCTTCTGGATTGCTTTTGGTCCAAGAAATATCCTCGCGAAGGTTTCATTCCGTTTGGTATTCCTTTTCTGCAAAACTCTAAAATAGGCAAAAAAACAGAAACTGGCACTCGGCCTCTGGTTAATAGGTTAGTCCCAATAATAATATAAAAGAGCATATTAAAGCCCATTAAACATCCAAAACAGATAATATAATAGCATGGAACAATCAAAAATTATAAATACGTTGGAGACGTATCAACTACTGTGGCCAAAGCCAAGACTGGCCCGAAATCAAAGAAGAACAAGCCAGCTGTTGTAGTTGAAATAGCTGCTGTAGGCGAGTCAGCTGATGTCGATGATCATTCAAAGGTAGAACTCAATTCTCTTGGTCGACTCTTTTTTTAAATAGTTGACACCTCTTGTTCTTAGGATGAGGCTATCACATGTCGAGCTGACGACATTGAGGTAATCCCTATCTCTTCCGGCTCAGACTCCGCACCTCTAGAGAGAATACGATAGGTCGTCCGGAAAGTAAAGTTTTCTCATCCAGATGCTCACTTAGATCCACACTTTATTTTGAAGAAAACTCAGCATGAGCTAAGATGCCAGACTCGAAGTGGTGGCTCAGGAGATTAATGGCCGGGTTAACTCATGAACCTTCTACTCATAAGCGGCCTGTTGAGGTGCCACACAGTCCGACTCTTTCTTTCACCAAGGCTGGTCTTATGAGACATCCTCTTAACCCTTCATACTCCAATTACCAGGAGTCACCACCGTATTCAGGCGGTTCATCTCAAACCCAGCTGCATGTCTTCATTGTAAACTGAGGGTGACTACTTGCATTTATTCATAACTTAAAACTTATTGCCATATACATCTTAATACTTCGATGTGGTCATAGGGTCAAAGCCAAGGATAAGAAAAGAAAAGTTGGCAACTCTTCCAAGCCCTCCAAAGCCCCTGAGTTGGAGGAACAGGTGCTGGTCACCCCTGAGGCTAACACCAAAAATCCCGAAGAGCATCACAACAAGCAAGATGACCCGCCTCCACAGACTAACGCAACGGCCTCTGAAGCCATGGTTCTTGAAGCTAACTTGGCTGATAATCCTGACCTGCCAAGTGCAATTCCTTCTTCAACTCCTGTCAAGTCAACTGAAGAAGCCCCTCGTAAAGAGAATACCGATGATATTGATATTATTGGGGCGAGTCAGAAAACACCCAAGACCTCCACCGTGCTAGCTAAGCACTCAGCCAAAGAAGAGTCGCCCTTGCTGGAAAAGGGAAAAACAAAACTTGAACTGCCGAACTATGAGGCACTTAGCGTAGAAGAGGTGTATGCAGGCTGTTTGAGCCACTTAACTACAAGCCGGGGCATGGAGGCCAGCTTGGTGCGTATAATGAAGAAAAAGTATGGTATGCAATTTTTTTCTCCTATAATGTCCCTATATGTAGCCCCCAAGTCTTGATCATAGGAAAATCTTTGAATATGGTAAAGACTTGAAGAATGATCTGTAGATTCCAAATTGTAGCCCCCAAGGGTCGGGTTATCATGGAAATGATAAGCTGGTTCTTTCAAGGATAACTACTTTGAAGAATCAAATGTAGCCCCCAAGGGCCGGGTTATCATGCCAATGATAAGCCAGTTCTTTCAAGGATAATTACTTTGAAGAATCACTTGTAGCCCCCAAGGGCCAGGTTATCATGTCAATGATAAGCCGGTTCTTTAAACTTGTTATAAAGGATAACATCATGTAGCCCCCAAGGTCTGGCTTATCATCCTAAGATGAACCGGGTCTTCTTCAGTATAAATGTAAAATAGCGACATACATTGGACCCAAACTGCCAAGGATATTGCTTGCAATGTGCTTGGGACTTAAATAGTCTTGCCCTAACATATGTATCAAAAGCCGACTTAACCAAGCCAACAAAATCACACTGCTATTTTTGGATGATAACCCTCTGTTTAATTTTTGCAAGAAGCATTAAGTCTGGGCGAGTCAGATTTGGACGGCTTAAAAAAGAACTTAGAGTCTGAATAAGAGGAATGCGCCAAAGCTGAATCAAGCTTGAAGTCTTCTTTGGAGGACTCAGAAAAAAGTGAAGGCCAATTTTGACGCTGAAATATCTACTTTGGAAACTTAAAATGCCTCCTTGCTGAAGCGCACAGAAGATGCTGAGAACCAACTTAAGCCGGTGGCTGCAGAGTTGGCTGGCTTAAAACATCATGTCTCTCTAGTGACTACCACCATCTTTGATAAGTAAGATTTGTAATTAATTGAAATAACTCGCCCAATGACTTAAGAAATATGATACTAACCCGCCTGGCGACTCTTTTTCTGAACGCATAATAGGTGCCAGCAGTGCCAGCCTCAGGCAAAGTGTCGTGACAAAGCTGAAAGTTATCTACTCTTTAACAGAGAAGTTATACACTGGCAGCCTTCGGGCGCTTATAGCTGTATCCAATGTCAAGAATCCGCCACCACTCATAAAAGATGTGATGGATCAATTGTCCACAATGTCAAAGAAAGTTGAAGAACTGAAGCTGTCAGCCGCCCGTGCAGGGGCAATCACCGCACTAAGCCGGGAGAAAGCTTATCAATTAGAGCTGGACCCAACAGAGATGGCTGGCGGGTGTCCCGAATATAATGATGATGGGTCTACCTTGAGTGAAGCAGACTTCGCCAAATGTGTCAAGGAAATGCGGCCTTTGGCGTGTCAACTTGCATGAGAGCTGGATCTGAAGAAGTACCAGTCGGCTTATGACAGCAGCAACACTCGAATCAAGGCGCCTTCTTTTGACGTTGTTGATTTGACTCCTCAAAGGCGTAAGCATATCGTTGCCCCTGATATTGACCCTTCTCCTATCATGAGTGATGAAGCAATCTTCGAAGCCTTAACTGGTATCAACTAGACGTTGGACAATCTTCAGATTGCAAGCGAAGAAGAGCCAGCACAGGATAACCTGGAAGCTTCCACTGCAAGACGCCAGGATAATGTTAACTCGGCAGGGCATAACCCGGATGGCACAGAGGCTGGGTCAAAGGAGTGATATAACTCCTAAAAAACTAGTTTGAATCACTTTTGGGCTCAACTTTAGCCTTGTAATAGCCTTAGCTTTCCTTGCCATGCCTTCGTGCATGTTATTGAACTGATAATCCAACAGTTGTATGATCATGCTTCCTTGCATGGCTGATCAAATCATCACTACCTGGGAAAATCTTATACACAGAACTTCAGCAGTAGCGTGGGTCAAAAACGCACACTGGTGCTAAGTAGTAGTAGTGCGCTTGTGTAAATGGCGCTACAGATAAAGTAATAGCAGTAGGGTGCCTGATGCTAAAAGCGCTACTACTAAAATTCCCACGGCTTAGCTGACAGGCTACACATAGTAGTAGCGATCTACATCGAACCGCGCTATCGCTGCCTGCTTTGTAGCAGCGCGTTTATGCTGAAAGGCGCTACTGCTAAAGGATATAAAATTAAATGGAAAGCAAATAGAAAAGTAAATGAAAATGAAAGAAATAGAAGAAGGTGAAAGAAAAAATGAAAAAGGGAAAAAAAAAGAGGGAAAGGAGTAGTAGTAGCGTGTATAGCGGAATGCGTTGTAGCTAAATTAGCAGTAGCGCGCTTCCGGTAACGCGCTACTGCTACTTCTGACTTAACCACGGGGTTCGTTCTTCCCACGGCCACTTCCCCCAAATCCAACTCCTCCGTTGTCGCCGCCGCCGTCGCCCGTCAGCCACCGCACGCTCTCCGCACACCCTCGACGCTGCCCCGACCCCGGATTCGACGCCACCCCCTCCTCCGACCTCGACGCCGCCCCCCGACGCTGCCCCCGACCCCGACGCCGCCCTCCGCCGCTCGCCCGAGCCCCGACCCGACCTCGACGTCGCATGTCCCTCCCTCGCCGCAGGCACCCGAGGTGAGCACGCCTACTCCTCCCCCTCCCCTACCTCTGCCTAGGGTTCTTCAAATTTTAGTTGCATCAAATTAGTTAGGGTTCATGTAAGGGTGGAAACGAATCGGATGTGGATGTTATCGGATACGGATGCAGCTCGGATGTTTTCTTAGATGATGTTTTCTTAGATGATGAATAAACACTATTCTAATGCATAATAATTTCAAAGATTAATCATAAAACGAGAAAAATTTGACCACTTATTTCACTTTTAAGTTGGATAATTGGAATATCCGCTACCACTTTCCACCCCTAGGTAATTAGATGGTAATTAGGGCAGTAGTTCCTAGGTACTAATTAGTTAGTAAGAACTAGGTACTAATTAGGTACTAATTAGGTACTAGTTTATTTTTATTTATAGTAAATTTATTTTTAGTAAGAACTAGTTGAATTAATAGAACTAGTTGAAGATGTCACATTTGTTGTTATTTTTTTAGTTAAAGCATTTTTTCCCGCATCGACATCGACGATGCCTATCCCGCATCCTCGTCGTCGACTCGGTGGAGGACACCTGCTTGACCAGATGGGCTGTGTCCGGGACTGGGCTCCACCGGGCTGGTACTGGGAGGCGCTACCTACCGGGGGCGCAGCTTGGTGAGGAGTTAGCTCGTCGTTGACCCGAACGTTCTTTGGTGGCGGTTGCGTGGGCCAGTGACGGTCGAGAGGCTTGAGGACCCCGCAGAGGTGGTACGTCACCGTGTCAGCGAGGAGGACGCGCACGTCGGTCGCTACTTGTTTGCGCTGGAGCACAGGTACTCCATGACCTGGCAGGTTCTCCAGGGATCTCACTGGAGCTATGATCCTGTGATGGTTCCTTCTTTTTGGGTGTCCACCGCCCGCGCCGATACCCATCGTTCGCTAGGGTTTTAGTTGTATTAGTGATGTTATATGTATGATACTATTCAGGATGTATTAGTGATAATATTCGACGATGTACGGACGCAAGAGATGATTTACTTTTGCTTATTGGATGCATGCTAATTTGAATACTTATTTATTTTACGATTTGGTTTTGCTTATTGAATGCTCATGTCAATATGAGTCCTATAAGATATTTTCAAATATATACCTTGTGTTGCTCAAATAGGATATGTGCTTGCCCAAGTGGCCGGTCATGTTTGCAAGTTATACCTCCGAGTGGCCTATGTTTTGCCGGATTCATTTTCGTTTCGGCAAATTTCAAGCGCTCGATATGTCCTATTTTAGCAAAGCTCATGCCGGATTTTTCCGTGAATTTTGGCATGACTTGTGCCAGAATATGTAGGAAATACCGAGTGCCCTGGATTTGTGTGTTGAGTATCCTGGTAGTTATCTGCGATCGATTTTCAATTAATGTTTCAATTATGAACATAGGAAATGTCTGATGACGAAAAGGATTTCGGTATTTGCAAATAGTTCGAAGACGAGCGCGACCTGTGCGAAAGAATCTTCCTAGATGATGATAGGTGCTTAAACATCAAGCTAGATGAGAACTTCCAAGTGGATACAATAAGTCACAACGACAAGTCTTTTTTCATAATTAAGCATGACATCTACTTCATTTGCTTCAACTTATAATTTAATTTTTTTACTATTCTACTAGCATATCCCCTGCCATGCAAGAGTTTTTGTCTTGGATAAGATAGGTTTCAGTCCTATGAAAACTACTATGGTGGTAAAGAGAGTTTACTTGAAGACCGAGCATGGTTGTATTTTCCACGCAAATTATACAACGCAGACACCTACACCTATTTTGGATGCAAAACTTGGCAAGCACTATGCAATACTTATGCATTTGAGCCTGATATGGTTATCACCTTTGATATTCGTCCAGAAGAGGATATTGAAGGTAACATCGACATCTGGGTCGATGTGCAGACGCCTCCAGTTATATCATTATGTGAGTTTCTCAACCATATTTATGTCTTTGATATTGTTTATTCAAAAATAGTTGACAACTAATTTCTATTGACAACTTATTTCCATTCAAGCAAACATGTCGAGCGCTTGGAAGACAAGACGTACTACTGTCCCGGGGCTGAACTAAACTGCGAGGAGATAAGTCATTATGTTTCATGGCTTGAGGATCTTCATACTGTTAAGACAAATTATTTTTCTGGACTTGAAAATCTTAGTACTCAAAACATGCGGCCAATAGTGTTCGTACTTAACTATGGTCACATCTATTTAGGAAAGATGGTAAGATTTTTACTATTTTTCCTCAGTGCATCTTTTGCATACATTATCTTTTAAGCTAAACTTCATTGATAAGTATGTTACTATACGATTTTCTTCAATAGGGACTCTCGATGAATGTTGTGCCTCATTGGATCGAGACTAAAGGTTGCATGAGAATTATTAGCTTACGGCCAAGATATCCTGCAATGCACTTTAGTGCATACAGGATTTCTAATAGAGTGGAATGCTTAATAGTGAAAGACTGGAGCAAAATTGTGAACGATCATAGAGAAGTACTAGGGGGCAGCAATCAGAAGCACAATCCACGATTAGGAGACAGATTCATCTGCATGCTCCAACTTGATGAAGCAGGAGTGCCACACATGTTTTATATTATTTTACCTCAGAGAGAGCAGCAGGAGTGATTAATTAGCTAGCTAGAAATGAGTTTGAAGATGATGATGTGCTACACTATGACTATGATGATTACATAGCTAGTGTTGGTGGTAATGACTATGATGATTATTATTAGCTAGTGTTGGTGGTGATTAGATAGCTACCGCAGCTAGTGTTGGTGGTGATTATCTAGCTAGAATGAGTTTGAAGATGATGATGTGCTACACTATGACTATGATGATTAAATAACTACTGTTGGTGGTAATGACTATGATGATGATTAAATAGCTTGTGCTGGCGGATTAGTTTCAAGTGGAGGCAACATGTGGTGCACATCGAAAGTACTACTAGTCCAGACTAGATCAAGTTTGGATTAGTAGTATACTTTTGACATGCACCACATATTGCCTCCACTTGAACCTAATCCTCATTTATTTGACATACTGTTATGGACATAATCATATAAACCTCATAATTGGTATTGTACCAAATTTTGTATAACGGCGTATAGATACACTCAAAATAAAAAAAATGAAAAAAGAATACTAGTAGCAATGGATAGAAAACACGCTGCTGCTAGCTAGATTAGTAGCAGCGTGAGAAAGAACACACGCTGTGGCTATGTGTATTAGCAGTAGCGCACGTCGCATGCGCTACTGCTAAGTAATAGTTGTAGTGCCTTATTAGTAGCGCGGTCACCCGCGCTACTAGTGGGCACTAAACCCGTGCTACTGCTAGGGTTTTCCCTAGTAGTGCATATATGCATCTGTTCTATGCGCCATCTTTGAATTCGGGCGCAAACTTGATATTTTTATATATAAACTATAAGGGGTCCATCAATTCAAGTACTGGCGACTTACAATTCAAAAGCCAGGGCGGGTTAATAACCCAATGACCCCTGGTCATGAAAAAGCTGGAGTGGATCACCTTGCGGATCATGGCCATAATAAGCTCAATTGTGAGCAATGCTAACCCGGACCCTCTTTGATCCAGGGACTTGTAGTCTGCATATACATATGAGAAAACATAAAAAAATATTTGTGAAGAAGGAAACGCAGAATATAAACATGTATATCTCAATATTGATAAGTCGGCTTTTAAGACACGACCAAAAAAGATTTGCCTTTTAAGGCTCAAATCTTGCTTTCATGAAGCATGTCTTAATAGCCTTTCTTCCCGTGAGCGGCTCTCGCGTGACATAATCCGTTGTTTTAACCTTAACTAGTTCAGGGTCATAGAGATTGCCTATTAAGAGTACGGCGGGTCACATATTGCGGTAGCAACAAGCAGAGACGTGAGTTTATCCTTTCTTTCTATAAGCCGGCTCTCTCATGACATAAGCCGCCGTTTTAACCTTGACTAGTTCAGGGTCATAAAAGATTGGTTGTCAAGTACGACGGCTCATCTGTTGGAGTATCATCAGGCATACAGGCCGGTTTAACCCATAATATGGAGTTTATTTGCCGGTCAAGAGGGTAAGAAATCTAAAATCAATGAGTTGGAAGCCCCCAAGTGACTTTATGATCAATTAATAAAGGCTCATGCACAAAAAATATGAGGTGAAACGACAGAGGCCCCGAATTTTGGGGATGTCGGCTTTACTATGTTGATCATAAAAAGATATATACATTGACAAATTTATGTATAATGACGAGAGCCAGTGGTTCAAGTGTAGTAAGGCGGAAGATGAGCAATGTTCCAAGGCCTATTAGTCTCCTCCTCAGAAGTACGTGATTTATTGTGTTCACGTACGTTAATGAGATAATATGACCCATTGTTGAGGTTTTTGCTGACCACAGAAGGTCCTTCCCAAGGCGGTGATAACATATGCATGCCTGTCTGATCTTGAATCAAACGGAGCACTAAGTCGCCCTCTTGGAACGTCCGGCTTTGAATTCTGCGTCTATGATAGAAACAGGTCTTGTTGGTAAATAGCCGATCGGGCTGCTATGATATCACGTTCTTCATCCAAGGCATCGAGGGAATTCTGACGGGCCGTCTCATTATCCGCTTCAACGTAAGCCGCCACCCTGGGCGAGTGATGACGAATATCACTCGGGAGAACTGCCTCAGCACCATAAACCATTAAGAAGGGCGTGTAGCCTGTTGAGCTATTAGGGGTGGTCCTGATACTCCAAAGTAAGGAACGAAGCTCTTCAACCAAACAACCCGGCGTGCGTTCCAAAGGGACCAAAAGTCGGGGTTTGATCCCTCGTAGTATCTCTTGGTTAGCATGTTCTGCCTGACCATTGTACTATGGATGAACCACCGAAGACACATCAAGACGGATATGCTCTCTTTGACAGAATTCCTTCATAGCATCTTTGGACAAATTTGTCCCATTATCAGTGATGATACTATGACGATAACCAAACCGGAAGATCAGCTTTTTGATATACAGAACTGCAGCCGCTGCTTCACAATTAATTGCTAATTGGCTCTGCTTCACAGTTTATTTTTTGACATGATTCGATCATGAAACAAATTGCATTGGAGATTTAAATGACCACGTTCATTGCAAAGTTCACAAGGACGGAGAGAGAAAATAAATCTTTCAGCACAACCCTAGCCTCTCTTGCAACCATTTAGTTTCTAAATACTTATGCCTCTTGCAAAATCTATCTTCCCTTTTTGGTGTGTAATTTCAAACTCTTTGCCCTCCACAAAAAATAACATGCTTATAAGAAACAGTTTTATCATGACTAGTGCAATCATCATTAGTACTATGGATATTCAAAGAATTCATACTAACAACATTGCAATCATGCTCATCATTCACATATTTTATGCCAAACATTTTATTGCATTCTTCCTCTAGCAATTGAGCACAATTTTCCTTTCCATCATTTTCACGAAAGACATTAAAAAGATGAAGCATATGAGGTAACCTCAATTCCATTTGTAGTTTTATTTTATAGACTAAACTAGTGATAAAACAGGAAACTAAAATATTGGATTGCAAGATCTAAAGATATACCTTCAATCACTCACCTCCCCGGCAACGACGCCAATAAAGAGCTCGATGTCTACTACGCAACTTTATCCTTATAAATGTTGTTGGGCCTCCAAGTGTAGAGTTTTGTAGGACAATATCAAATTTCCCTCAAGTGGATGACCTAAGGTTTATCAATCCGTGGGAGGCTTAGGATGAAGATGGTCCCTCTCAAACAACCCTGCAACCAAATAACAAAGAGTCTCTTGTGTCCCCAACACACACAATACAATGGTAAATTGTATAGGTGCACTAGTTCGGCGAAGATATGGTGATACACATGTAATATGTATAGTAGATATAGGTTTTTGTAATATCAAAATATAAAAACAGCAAGGTAACTAGTAACAAAAGTGAGCAAAAACGGTATTGCAATGCTTGAAAACAATGCCTAGGGTTCATACTTTCACTAGTGCAAGTTCTCTCAACAATGATAACATAATTAGATCATATCACAATCCCTCAAGGTGCAACAAAAGTCACTCCAAAATTCCTATCACGGAGAACATAAGATGAAATTGCTTGTAGGGTACGAAACCACCTCAAAGTTATTCTTTCCCATCAATCCATTGAGCTATTCCTATAAGTGTCACAAACAACCCTAGAGTTCGTAGTAAAATAACACCATATGACACACATCAATCAACCCTAATGTCACCTAGATACTCCAATGTCACCATAAGTATCCATGGGTCAATTATACGAAATGCATCAAACAACTTCAGATTCATAATATTCAATCCAACACAAAGAACCTCAAAGAGTGTCCCAAGATTTCTACCGGAGAAACAAGCACAAAAATATTTATCAACCCCTATGCATAGATTACCCCAATGTGACCTTGGGAATCCGCGAGTTGAGTGCCAAAACATACATCAAGTGAATCAATAGAACACCCCATTGTCACCACGGGTATCTCATGCAAGACATACATCAAGTGTTCTTGAATCCAAAATAGTATTCAATCCGACAATAGTGAAACCTCAAAGGTAAACTCAATTCATCACAAGAAGGTAGAGGGGAGAAACGCCATATGATCCAACTATAGTAGCAAAGCTCGCAGTATGTCAAAATCGTGCCAAATCAAGAACACGAGAGAGAGAGAGAGTCGGTGGAAAATGACACCTATGGGATCACTGGAACACCTACTACGGTCGGCGGGCACGAGGCTGTGGAAAGAGAGGGTTTAGGAGCTAGCACAAAGATCGTTTACCCAGGTTCGGGCCGCGAGGATGCGTTATACCCTAGTCCTGCTTTGGTGTATATTTGAGTGTTCTTGAGTTCTTGAACTAGCTACGGCCTGTGACTAGTCCAAAAGATCTGAATCCCTCTCCAGTATGCTTTGGGCCTCCTTTTCTAGCCAAAGGGGATGCCACAGTGGCACACATGAGGTGGAAAGGTGTACAGTGTACAAGCTTATCGCCTTTCATTACGGGACAAGAACGCATTAAATGCGCTCCTGAAGTATCCCCTTGATTTATTGGGGGATGGTAACGAGGCCCGTCCGTCCGTCGCCGCTCCGTCTTGCTTCAACACACGTCTAGGTGAACGAGGCGTTCAGTGCCATGTAGGCTGGCTGGCTGCTGAGTTGGTGTGGTGGTAGAGTCTTCATGAAGATCTCCATGCCACCATGCAGGTGCTTGCTGAGTTGGCCTAGAGGCCGCACGTCACCACGCAGGTGCTCGCCTAGTTGGTGGGCTGGCAGTTGCATGGGAACGGCGGTGGAGTCTTGGTAGATGTGGGCCTGGCTGCGGCCCCGTGGATGTCCCTGGCAAAAGTCTTGCCGCGGCCAGCAAGGGTCTTGCCGTTGCATCACAGTCATCCCCGGCAAGGATCTTGCCGGAGGTCTCGTGGATTTCGTCGGAAGGGATCTTGCCGAGGATCGTCGTCTTGTGGTCCTCATCTGATCTTGTGTGCTTATGATATTCATGAAGATCTTCATGCCACCATGGAGGCACCCCCCAAGCCTTGGTTACGATGTGGTTGAGGGCGTCGGAACTCTCAGGCTCGAAGGTGGCAGCTCCGCTGACATTTGGGCAAGTTGCCCCAGCAAGGTTCTTGCCGGGGCTGTGGAGGCTGCCCAGGCAAGAGCCTTGCCGGGGGCGTTCACCTCCCCCCTCTGCTCTTCGCGTCTCTCGTCTTGGCGTTGCTTTGATTGTCTTGTGCCTTCGGCTTCCCTCCTCTGCCCTGCTAAGTGTGGTCGTGGGTGTGACTCTGCCTGCCCGTGCACAAGTAAAGGGGTACAAAAGAGAACCCCTACTTTTGTACACCGACAGGAGCCCCGGGCCTGGGCCACACATAAGCGTGACGTGTTGTTGGGCTAGGCGCAGAACGGTGCGCGGGTAGGCGGGGCAGATTTTTACCGTGATAACTTCTATCGCCCGCTGCGCTTCCCCATGACCCACGTTGAATGCGCGACGTGGAGGGTTGTGCGTGACGTGGAGGGTCATGCGTGACGTGGGGGTCATGCATGGGGCGCTCGCTGCACGCATGCGTCACATCACAGTAAATGGTAAAGAGGCGGCCCATGTCTTCGCATGAAAAGGAATAGCCGCAGGCGCGCTGCTCATTTACCCTCTGCGCCTCTCCCAATCTCAGGACCACCGCTCCTCTCTTCTTCCTCAGGCGAAAGATTCAAAGCTCTTGCCTCTGCTCGCTGCCACTGTGCCCCATTGCTCTTGATCTTCCACCTTCTTCCAGCTGCCATGGCGCCCAAAACCAGCAGGGGCAAGCGAGCGGCCAAGGATGCCTGGGAGAGAGAGGTGCCGGAGAGCAAGGCGGCGGTGCGGCGGACGCAGTTCGCTTGCTTCCCGTCGACGGTCGATGCGGTCCACCTCAAGAACTTCTTCTTGCCCCTATGGGGCAGGAAGACGACGGGGCACCCTGCCACGCGCGTCGTCCCCGCCGATTGCGCCGAGGCTGGCCCAAATCGGTAACCCTTTTTCATCGATTTCTTCTCCTACGGGCTCTTCCCCCTTTCTCTGACTTCTTCAATGATGTCATGTACACCTACGGCTTCCATCTTTTGGATCTCACGACGAATGCCGTGGCGTGCATGGCTCTCTTTGCCCACCTTCGTGAGGGCTTTGCCGGGGTGCTCCCCAGCACGGTGCTCTTCCATCACTACTTCCCCCCTTGCATCCAACCAGGGGGCGCCATCTCTGGGAGCATCTCCTGGATCCTGAGGGCCCAAGAGAAAGGCACGTATCCAGAGGGTGCCCAAAAGGAGAGGTGGGAGGAGTGGCGGGGCCGGTGGTGCTGGATCAAGGAGGAGGACCCGCAGTTGTTCTGCCGGGTTTGTCAGGGCCCGCCGACCCGCCGCGCGGACTGGAGCGACCTCGACGCCAATGACGAGAAGCTTTCGATCGCCAGCACCAGGATCCATTGCCTCACCACGGCCGGGCCCACCCATGTGATGATTGGGGCGGACTTCATCCGTTGTTGAATTGCCCTGCTGCACAACAAGGGGAGGCCGGCCTAGGATTCAAGAATGCGGCCGACATCATGAGGCTCCCTCTTTGGCCTGAAGCATAACTTCACGGTGATGGGGCACGCCTATTACAGTCAAAGGATCTTCCAACTCGACGTGTACAGCGACGACAGGGCGGAGAGGACCGGCAGGGCCGTGAAGGCCAGCAAGGCCTTCAAGGGGGCCCTGTTTGGGTTGCCGGCGGGAGTGGTCCTGCTGAGCAACAACTCTCGCTGGTCCGACATTATTGCCATGATGCCGGACTTCAACGCGCACGGCCTCGACCCGGCCTGGGCCGAGCCCCCGGCACACGAAGTGTAGGAATTCTTCGACAACTTGGCAGAGGTCTATGTCCACACCGAGCCGCTGCTCATCCAGGACACCACCAAGGCGGAGCTGGACTACATCGCCGCCAGGGTAGCGGAGGCGGAGCTTGCCAGGGAGGCCAGCAACGCTGGCGGCATGGAGGACGAGGCCGACGCGACCGCGGAGGAGAGGGAGCTCGCCTAGTGGGTGAAGTCTGCCGGGGAGGCTAGTAGCGTCAACACGGAGGCCCTCCTTGTTGAGGATGTGGTCGAGGAGTCGACCGAGGAGGAGGCCGAGGCTGACAACCCTCCGGCAATGGGGAAAAGGTGTGTCTTGCGGTGGGCCAGCTCTGGCGAGCCGGTCCGGCCTGGAAGGACTGGGCAGCGGCAAGAGGTCCAGGGGGAGTCCGCGTGCCTGACGAGAGCCGCGGTAGCGAAGAAGGCGGTGAAGGCCGCGGTGGCGAAGAGGAAAACGACCGCCTCTTCTTAGTCCAAGCGTTGCCGGACTCCATCCCCTTCCCCTCCTCCTGCAGATGTCGACACGAAGGTCGTCTTCGATTTTGGGTCCCTCAACCCAAGGAGGAAGAGGAAGGCAACGGAAGAGGAGGTGGAGGACGAGTAAGTATCTTGCCCTTCGTCATCTCCGTCCTTTTAGACCGCACCGCTTTTCTTGACTTGTTTTCATCTGCACATGGACGGGGATATGATACGTCTCCAACGTATCTATAATCTTTTATTGTTCCATGCTATTATATTACCTATTTTGGATGTTTATGGGCTTTATTTTACACATTTATATCATTTTTGGGACTAACCTACTAACCGGAGGCCCGGCCCGTATTGCTGTTTTTTTTGCCTATTTCAGTATTTCGAAGAAAAGGAATATCAAATGGAGTCCAAATGGAATGAAAC
The DNA here is from genome assembly GCF_002162155.2 of Triticum dicoccoides. Taxonomy (NCBI): domain Eukaryota; kingdom Viridiplantae; phylum Streptophyta; class Magnoliopsida; order Poales; family Poaceae; genus Triticum; species Triticum dicoccoides. The sequence continues at coordinate 627,478,467 of NC_041389.1, forward strand.
CTTCGGGAGCGTGATTTTTGGAACAAACGTGACCCAGAGGACTTGGAGTGCAAGCCAAGAAGCAGCCGAGGCGGCCACGAGGGTGGAGGGCGCGCCCACCCCTGTAGGGCGCGCCCCCTGTCTCGTGGGCCCCTCGGGCGGCCACCGACGTACTTCCTCCTTCTATATATACCCATGTACCCCGAAAACATCCAGGGAGCCAAGAAACACAATTTCCACCGCCGTAACCTTCTGTATCCGCGAGATCCCATCTTGGAGCCTTCGACGGCGCTTCGCCGGAGGGGGAATCAGCCACGGAGGGCTTCTACATCAACACCATAGCCCTCCGATGAGTTGTGAGTAGTTTACCACAGACCTTTGGGTCCATAGTTATTATCTAGATGGCTTCTTCTCTCTTTTTGGATCTCAATACCATGTTCTCCCCTCTCTTGTGGACATCTATTTGATGTAACTCTTTTTGCGGTGTGTTTGTCGAGATCCGATGAATTGTGGGTTTATGATCAAGTTTATCTATGAGAAATATTTGAATCTTCTCTGAATTCTTTTATGTATGATTGAGTTATCTTTGCAAGTCTCTTCGAATTATCAGTTTGGTTTGGCCTACTAGATTGATCTTTCTTGCAATGGGAGAAGTGCTTAGCTTTGGGTTCAATCTTGCGGTTTCCTTTCCCAGTGACAGCAGGGGCAGCAAGGCACGTATTGTATTGTTGCCATCAAGGATAAAAAGATGGGGTTTATATCATATTGCATGAGTTTATCCCTCTACATCATGTCATCTTTCTTAATACATTACTCTGTTCTTTATGAACTTAATACTCTAGATGCATGCTGGATAGCGGTTGATGTGTAGAGTAATAGTAGTAGATGCAGACAGGAGTCGGTCTACTTGTCGCGGATGTGATGCCTTATATACATGATCATGCCTAGATAATCTCATAATTATTCGCTTTTCTATCAATTGCTCGACAGTAATTTGTTCACCCACCATAATACTTATACTATCTTGAGAGAAGCCACTAGTGAAATCTATGGCCCCGGGTCTATCTTTTATCATATAAGCTTTCAATTTACTTTTATTTGCATCTTTACTTTTCCAATCTATATCATAAAATACCAAAAATATATTTATCTTATCATACTATCTCTATCAGATCTCACTTTCGCAAGTGGCCGTAAAGGGATTGACAACCCCTTTATTGCGTTGGTTGCGAGTTCTTTGTTTGTTTGTGTAGGTCTGTGGGACTTTTGAGGAGCCTCCTTCTGGATTGATACCTTGGTTCTCAAAAACTGAGGGAAATACTTACGCTACTATTGCTGCATCACCCTTTCCTCTTCAAGGAAAACCAACGCAAGCTCAAGACGTAGCAAGAAGGATTTCTAGCGCCGTTGCCGAGGAGGTCTTCGCTCAAGTCAAGACATACCAAGTACCCATCACAAACTCATCTCCCTCGCATTTACATTATTTGCCATTTGCCTCTTGTTTTCCTCTCCCCCACTTCACCCTTGCCGTTTTATTCGCCCTCTCTTTCCCAATCTTTTCCTCTCTCTTTCGCTTGCTCTCTTCTTCTTCCTCGCTTTTGTTTGTTGTTATGTCTGAAATTGGGGATATTATCATCGATATGGACAATAATGATAACATGGAAAATTCTGATGCTCTTGTTGAAGAACCCCCTATCTTGCATACTAAAAAGTTTCGAATCGGTAGTGGTAACATTATTGGAAAAGGTGTTATTCAAGATTTCTTTACTTGTGCCGGTGCTTTACCTTCTATGGGTGGTTCTATCCTTCATAAGACTAGTAGTCTTGCGGATGCTATCGCTATGCTTGTAGTTCAACTTGAAAGATAATTAATGCATATGCATCCTTGCATACAAAGAATTTTTTTGGAATTTTCCAATATTGAGCATTCTTCTATTAAGCACGCTGTCACTATTTGTTTGGCTCGTGAGTTTAGATTTATAATAAGAGAGGCCAAAGAAATGTTTGCACACTATAGGGTGGACGCCGGTCGTCCTCCCATAGAGGCAATCCTCTTTGATCAGGAGGAAATTAGGCATTTTCAATCTTTGGACTATATTGCTTTCAATGAAAACCTTAGAAAAAAGGTTCCTACCAATGTCCTAGTTGATAGAATTTCTGAACTTAATAATAATTTTGCTCTTTGCAATAATGAGCTGGGATACTCTCTTGAGTATAGGCTCACGAAATTCTGCCAAAAGAATAACGATGACTTAGTTGTGCAATATGAAGGGCCAAAGGAGAAACCTACCCCTCCTGTGATTGATCTTGGGGACTTTTGTCCCATTAAATTTAGCCATTTTGATTACTTTTGCTTGCCTCAAAGAAAACTTGCTGCTGAACGTAGAGAATATGAGATGAGTTTTCAAGATTTATCTTATTATTATGGCACTACTTAGATCTATCTTCACTTTTATACCTAGCTAGGGGCGTTAAATGATAGTGCTAGTTGGGAGGCAACCCAATTTTCTTTGTGTTCTTTGTTTTTGTCAGCTTAGTAATAAATTTTGCATCTACCTTTTGTTTAGATGTGTTTTCATGTTTTAATTAGTGTTCCTGCCAAGTACAACCTATAGGATAACCTATGATGATAGTTAATTTGATTCTGCTGAAAAACAGAAACTTGTGCTCACGAGAAAAAATTCAATAAATCATAGAAACGTTCTTTTGCATTTTTTTATGTAGATCAATAAACAAATTTTCCAGGACTTCCTATTTTTGTATGATTTTTAGAGTTCCTGAAGTTTGCTTTAGTTACAGATTGCTACAGACTGTTCTGTTTTTGAGAGATTCTGTTTTTCGTGTGTTGTTTGCTTATTTTGATGCATCTATGGCTGGTATTAAGTGGTATGAACCATAGAGAACTTGAAATACAGTAGGTTTAACACCAATATAAATAAATAATGAGTTCATTATAGTACCTTATGTGGTGGTTTTGTTTTCTTTCACTAACGGAGCTTATGAGATTTCCTGTTGAGTTTTGTGTTGTGAAGTTTTCAAGTTTTGGGTAAAGATTTGATGGACTATGGAATAAGAAGTGGCAAAAGCCTAAGCTTGGGGATGCCCATGGCACCTCAAGATATTCAAGAATAGCCAAAAGCCTAAGCTTGGGGATGCCCCGGGAAGGCATCCCCTCTTTCGTCTTCGTTCATTGGTAACTTTACTTGGAGCTATATTTTTATTCGCCACATGATATGTGTCTTGCTTGGAGCGTCGTGTATGATATTAGTATTTTCTTTTTAGTTTAACACAATCATCCTTGCTATACACACCTTTTGGGAGAAGCCCACTTGATTGAAATTTATTAGAATACTGTATGTGCTTCATTTATATCTTTTGAGCTAGATAGTTTTTGCTCTAGTGCTTCACTTATATTTTTTAGAGCACGACTGTGGCTTAATTTTGTAGAAATCGCTAGTCACTCATTCTTCACTTATATTATTTTGAGAGTCTCTTAGAACAGCATGGTATTTGCTATGGTTATGAATTTGTTCCTAGAATGATGAGCATCCAATTTGGGTATAATAAAAACTATCATAGAAAGTGCATTAAACACTAGGATCAATTTGATGCTTGATAATTGTTTTGAGATATAAAGGTAGTAATGCTTACGGTCATGCTAGTGGGTAATTATGGAATTGAGAAATACTTGTGTTGAAGTTGGCAAGTCCCGTAGCATTCACGTATGGTAAAAGTTGTGTGACAAATTTGTTGCATGAGGTGCTCTTTTGATTATCTTCCTTATGAGTGGCAGTCGGGGACGAGCAATGGTCTTTTCCTACCAATCTATCCCTCTAGGGGCATGCGTAGTAGTACTTTGCTTTGAGGGCTAAGTAGAATTTTGCAATAAGTATTTGAGTTCTTTATGACTAATGTGAGTCCATGGATATACGCACACTCACCGTTCCACTTAGCTAGCTTCTATTATACCGCACAACTTTCGCCGGTATCATGCACCCATTATTTACCTTCCTCAAAACAGCCACCATACCTACCTATTATGGCATTTCCATAGCCATTCCGAGATATATTGCCATGAAACTTTCCATCGTTTCGTTATTATGACACGCATCATCATTGTCATATTGCTCTTTGCATGATCATGTAGTTGACATTGTATTTGTGGTAAGGCTACCTTCATAATTTTCATACATGTCGCTCTTGATTCATTGCCCATCCCGGTACACCGCCGGAGGCATTCATATAGAGTCATATCTTGTTCTAGCTTTGAGTAGTAATTCTTGAGTTGTAAATCAATAAAAGTGTGATGATCTTCATTATTAGAGCATTGTCCCAGTGAGGAAAGGATGCTGAAGACTATGATTTCCCTACAAGTTGGGATGAGACTTCGGACTTTAAAAGAAAAAAAAGAGAAAAAAAGAGAAAGGACAAAAATAAAAAATAAAAAGAAAGGCCAAAGAAAAAAAGAGAAAAAGAGAAAAAAGAAAAAAAGAAAAAAGAAAAAAAAATATATATATATAATGAGAGAAAAAGAGAGAAGGGACAATTGCTACTATCTCTTTTCCACACTTGTGCTTCAAAAATAGCACCATGATCTTCATTATAGAGAGTCTACTATGTTGTCACTTTCATATACTAGTGGGAATTTTTCATTATAGAACTTGGCTTGTATATTCCAGTGATGGGCTTCCTCAAAATGCCCTAGGTCTTCGTGAGCAAGCAAGTTGGATGCACACCCACTTAGTTTCTTTTGTTGAGCTTTCATACATTTATAGCTCTAGTGCATCTGTTGCATGGCAATCCCTACTCACTCACATTGATATCTATTAATGGGTATCTCCATAGCCCGTTGATACGCCTAGTTGATGGTAGACTATCTTCTCCCTTTTTGTCCTAACAACCACCACCATATACCACCATAGTGCTATGTCCATGGCTTGCGCTCATGTATTGCGTAAGAGTTGAAAAAGCTGAAGCGCGTAAAAAGTATGAACCAATTGCTCGGCTCGTCATCGGGGTTGTATATGATGGGAGTATTTTGTGTAATGAAAATGAAGCATGGCCTAACTATATGATTTTGTAGGGATAAGCTTTCTTTGGATATGCTATTTTGATAGGACATGATTATTTGTTAGTATGCTCCGAAGTATTATTATTTTTATGTTTTATAAGCCTTTATCTTGAATCATTTGGATTTGAACAATCATGCCACAATAAAGAAAATTACATTGAGAATTGTGCTAGGTAGCATTCCACATCAAAAATTCTGTTTTTGTCATTTACCTACTCGAGGACGAGCAGGAATTAAGCTTGGGGATGCTTGATACGTCTCCAACGTATCTATAATTTTTGATTGTTCCATGCTATTATATTACCCGTTTTGGATGTTTATGGGCTTTATTTTACACATTTATATCAGTTTTGGGACAAACCTACTAACCAGAGGCCCAGCCCGTATTGCTGTTTTTTTTGCCTATTTCAGTATTTCGAAGAAAAGGAATATCAAACGGAGTCCAAACGGAATGAAACCTTCGGGAGCGTGATTTTTGGAACAAACGTGATCCAGAGGACTTGGAGTGCAAGCCAAGAAGCAGCCGAGGCGGTCACGAGGGTGGAGGGGGCGCCCACCCCTGTAGGGCGCGCCCCTTGCCTAGTGGGCCCCTCGGGTGGCCACCGACGTACTTCTTCCTCCTATATATACCCACGTACCCCGAAAACATCCAGGGAGCCAACGAAACACAATTTCCACCGCCATAACCTTCTGTATCCGTGAGATCCCATCTTGGAGCCTTCGCCGGTGCTCCGTCGGAGGGGGAATCGGCCACGGTGGGCTTCTACATCAACACCATAGCCTCTCTGATGAGTTGTGAGTAGTTTACCACAGACCTTCAGGTCCATAGTTATTAGTTAGATGGCTTCTTCTCTCTTTTTGGATCTCAATACCATGTTCTCCCCCTCTTTTGTGGAGATCTATTTGATGTAACTCTTTTTGTTGTGTGTTTGTCGAGATCCGATGAATTGTGGGTTTATGATCAAGTTTATCTATGAGAAATATTTGAATCTCCTCTGAATTCTTTTATGTATGATTGAGTTATCTTTGCAAGTCTCTTCGAAATATCAATTTGGTTTGGCCTACTAGATTGATATTTCTTGCAATGGGAGAAGTGCTTAGCTTTGGGTTCAATCTTGCGGTGTCCTTTCCGAGTGACAGCAGGGGCAGCAAGGCATGTATTGTATTGTTTCCATCGAGGATAAAAAGATGGGGTTTATATCATATTGCATGAGTTTATCCCTCTACATCATGTCATATTTCTTAATGCGTACTCTATTCTTTATGAACTTAATACTCTAGATGCATGTTGGATAGCGGTCGATGTGTGGAGTAATAGTAGTACATGCAGGCAGGAGTCGGTCTACTTGACGTGGACGTGATGCCTATATACATGATCATGCCTAGATAATCTCATAATTATTCGCTTTTCTATCAATTGCTCGACAGTAATTTGTTCACCCACCGTAATACTTATACTATCTTGAGAGAAGCCACTAGTGAAACCTATGGCCCCGGGTCTATCTTTTATCATATAAGCTTTCAATCTACTTTTATTTGCATCTTTACTTTTCCGATCTATATCATAAAATACCAAAAATATATTTATCTTATCTCTATCAGATCTCACTTTTGCAAGTGGCCGTAAAGGGATTGACAACCCCTTTATTGCATTGGTTGCGAGTTCTTTGTTTGTTTGTGTAGGTACGTGGGACTTTTGAGGATCCTCCTACTGGATTGATACCTTGGTTCTCAAAAACTCAGGGAAATACTTACGCTACTATTGCTGCATCACCCTTTCCTCTACAAGGAAAACCAACGCAAGCTAAAGACGTAGCAGGAGACGCTGGCCCAGAGGGTGGCGAAGAGGGTCAGGGTCTCGACGGGCGACCAGCCCCCGGCAGGCATTTCACGCACGCCGGTGGTGGAGATCAGCCCGGATAGCAGCCCTCGGCACAGCCCCTATGTCAGCCCCCGCGTGTGTTCACCACTCACTCCTCATCAACGTGTGTTGGGGTACGATCCCTTGGCACCGACCCTGTCGTGGCTGCAGGAGGAGGACGGCAGCAAGAGGAGCCACTGAGGGCCACCCCCACACGCCGCCCCCATCAACCACACCGCCCCGAGAGGCGTCCCCGGCAAGGGCGCCAAGCACCGAGCCCATGCGCTCGGAGGAGGAGGAAGTGAACTTGTGTGCTGGTGGCTCCGTCTCGGCGACGGATGTTGGCGGGGAGGGGGCCACTTTTTCCCAGCCCGGCACGGGTAAGTTATTCGCTTTCTGTTTATTTCTTCTTCTTCTTTTTGAGTTTTGATCTTGGATCCATCTCACTCTCCTTCTTGGTATCCAAATCCTTCCTCGGCGGACCGGGGGGATATCAACACCGTCATCGAGGAGGTCGCCAAGGACGCCGAGGCCGAGGCCCACAGGATCGCCACCGAGGAGGCCGCCAACACTGCCGCTGAAGAGGCCGGCAAGGGGCCTGCCGGAGGGACCGGTAGGGCTACCGCCGAAGAGGCTGGCAAGGGCGCCACCGAGGAAGCTGGCAAGGGGCCTGTCGGGGAGGCCGGCAAGGCTGCTTCCGAGGAGGGGGTGGTCGACGATCAACCCTCCTCCTCCGCCACCTCTAGCTCAGGCAGATACTTGAAGGTGCGTGACGATCTATTCATCCACCTTCCAGGGACGGCGGGCACCGGGGCGCCGGCCGAGGGGGAGGTATTTGACGACGAGGCGCTCGCCTCCGCCAGGCTCCAGGTTGTTGACGAACCGAGCGCCGGTGGTGGTGGTTCTCAAGAGGAGCGGCTTCTTCCGGCCATGAGCGCCGACTTCCAGAAGCTCCAGGCGCTTCACCGTGCCCGCCTAGACAAGGAAAAATCCAGGATGGCGGTGGTGGACAAGGCGGAGGCGGACCTCGAGCAGCACATCGCTGAGGCGTAGGCCTGGTTCCGCCAGGCCCATGAAGAGCTGAAGGCTATCCAAGATCTGCTGGTCGAGCGCAAGCAAGAGCTCATCTTGACGCAGGCCGATGTCGAGAATGCCCAGGAGGTGGCGAGGGAACAGGCTGCCAAGGACGAGGCCGCCCGGCGCCAGCACCAGGCCGAGCTGAACTCCAAGGAGGAGGACCTTGCCGCCACACTCCGCGGCAAGGATGAGGAGGTCGAGAGACTCACCGCGCAGCAGACCAAGGGGCTGGAGCAGAGGCACAGGGAGGCACTCGATGCTCAAGCCCTGGTCCACAACGACAAGGTGAAGGAGCTGGAGGTGGAGTGGGACGTCCTAAAGAACAAGGCCCTGGAGCTGGCGAAGGAGAAGGACACAATCAGCAGCGCCTTGGCGGAGGCGCACTCCATAGTCCTTGGCAAGGCCGAGCTATTCTCCCAAGCCAACGGCTCCATCAAAGACCTGAAGCTGAAGCTGGAAGGTCTTGAGGGGATGCTTTTGGAGGTCAGGGCCCGGGAGGAGACCCTCACCAAGAATCTGGAGGAGGAGAGGCAGCTGCAGAGGAATGACGCCGCCAACCACGAGGATTATGTGAAGGGCGAAAACCTCTAGATCAGCCGCCTCGCCGACGTCGCCGGCAGGATCACCACGAAACTGGTTACCATGGGGATGCCGAACATGAGGTACGCCCAGGAGCCGAATGTGAGTCCCAATGCCAAGCTGACCTTGTTCTTCGAGGGCATTCTTGGAGCCTTGGAGCAGTTTCGCTGTAACAAAGCGAGTTTTGTGGCCAATGAGGCCCGGCAGCTTTGCTGGGGTGCCCTAACCAAGGTCCTCACCAAGGTCCTCACCAAGGTGGCGTACTGGAACCCCAACCTCGACTTGACGCCGCGCTGGAGAGATTGCTGGAGGATGTGGACCTTGTGATGCTCGAGAAGCGTATCAAGCCCATCATCAACTGCGTTGACGGAATTCAGAGGATAGAAGGCCAGCGTCGGGACTAGGCACTCCGTTTGTCATTGCCGTTGCAGGTTCACAACCAAGACCATTTTTATCTTTAGTTAGAACCGCAGCAACAATTGATGCAATATAACTCTGCAGTACTTTGAAACGATGCATGTTATTTTCCAGTTTGATCTCTCTTTGTATGTCCACCCTACGTTAATTGGGTAGGCTTGCCGGCGCGTAACCCAAGCCGTGGCGCCTCAAGGACGGATCCCCAATAGCCTTCCGGGTGTGCTTGCTGCGAGGCGAACCACCTTACTGAAGGAAATATGCCCTAGAGGCAATAATAAAGTTATTATTTATTTCCTTATATCATGATAAATGTTTATTATTCATGCTAGAATTGTATTAATCGGAAACATAATACATGTGTGAATACATAGACAAACATAGTGTCACTAGTAAGCCTCTACTTGACTAGCTCGTTGATTAAAGATGGTTGTGTTTCCTAACCATAGACATGAGTTGCGATGCTTATGTGAAAAAGTTTTGAACCTGATAAGCTCGAACCCAAATCAGAGAAATGCGTCTTCATAGGATACTCAAAGGAGACTGTTGGGTACACCTTCTAATCACAGATCCGAACGCAAAATATTCGTTGCTAAGAATGGATCCTTTCTAGAGAAGGAGTTTCTCTCGAAAGAAGTGAGTGGGAGAAAAGTAGAACTTGATGAGGTAATAGTACCATCTCCCGAATTGAAAAATAGTTCATCACTGAAATCAGTTCCAGTGATGCCTACACCAATTAGTGAGGAAGCTAATGATAATGATCATGAAACTTCAAATCAAGTTACTACAGAACCTCGTAGGTCTTCCAGAGTATGGTCCACACCAGAGCGGTACGGTAATCCTATTCTGGAAGTCATGTTACTAGACCATGATAAACCTATGAACTATGAGGAAGCGATAATGAGCCCAGATTCTGCGAAATGGTTTGAGCCATGAAATCCGAGATGGGATCCATGTATGAGAACAAAGTGTGGACTTTGGTGGACTTGCCCGATGATCGGCAAGCCATAGAAAATAAATGGATCTTCAAGAGGAAGACAGACGCTGATAGTAGTGTTACCATCTACAAAGCTCGACTTGTCGCAAAAGGTTTTTCGACAAGTTTAAGGTGTTGAATACAATGAGATTTTCTCACTCGTATCGATGCTTAAGTCTGTCCAAATCATGTTAGAAATTGCCGCATTTTATGATTATGAAATTTGGCAAATGGATGTCAAAACTGCATTCCTGAATGGATTTCTGGAAGAAGAGTTGTATATGATGCAATCAGAAGGTTTTGTCGATCCGAAAGGTGCTAACAAAGTGTGCAAGCTCCAACGATCCATTTGGACTGGTGCAAGCCTCTCGGAGTTGGAATAAATGCTTTGATAGTTTGATCAAAGCATATGGTTTTATACAGACTTCTGGAGAAGCCTGTAATTACAAGAAAGTGAGTGGGAGCTCTGTAGCATTTCTGATATTATATGTGGATGGCATATTGTTGATTGGAAATGATATAGAATTTCTGGATAGCATAAAAGGATACTTGAATAAAAGTTTTTCAATGAAAGACCTCGATGAAGCTGCTTACACATTGAGCAGCAAGATCTATAGAGATAGATCAAGACGCTTGATAAGATTTTTCAATGAGTACATACCTTGATAAGTTTCTGAAGTAGTTCAAAATGGAACAGTCAAAGAAGGAGTTCTTGCCTGTGTTGCAAGGTTTGAAGTTGAGTAAGACTCAAAACCCGACCATGGCAGAAAATAGAAAGAGAATGAAAAGTCATTCCCTATGCCACAGTCATAGGTTCTATAAAGTATGCTATGATGTGTATCAAACCTATTGTATACTTTGTTCTGAGTTTGGCAAGGGAATACAATTTTGATCTAAGAGTAGATCACTGGACAGCGGTCAAGAATATCCTTAGTGAGGACTAAGGAAATATTTCTCGATTATGGAGGTGGTAAAAGAGCCCATCGTAAAGAGTTACATCAGTGCAAGCTTTTACACCGATTGAGATGACTCTAAGCCTCAATCTGGATACATATTGAAAATGGGAGCGATTAGCTAGAGTAGCTCCATGCAGAGCATTGCAGACATAGAATATTTGCAAAATACATATGGCTCTGAATGTAACAGACCCATTGGCTAAACTTCTCTCACGAGCAAAACATGATCATACCTTAGTACTCTTTGGGTGTTAATCACATAGCGATATGAACTAGATTATTGACTCTAGTAAACCCTTTGGGTGTTGATCACATGACGATGTGAACTATGGGTATTAATCACATACAGATGTAAATATTGGTGTTAAATCACATGGTGGTGTGAACTAGATTATTGACTCTAGTGCAAGTGGGAGACTGAAGGAAATATGCCCTAGATGCAATAATAAAGTTACTATCTATTTCCTTATATCATGATAAATGTTTATTATTCATGCTAGAATTGTATTAACCGGAAACATAATACATGTGTGAATACATAGACAAACATAGTGTCACTAGTAAGCCTCTACTTGACTAGCTCGTTGGTCAAAGATGGTTGTGTTTCCTAACCATAGACATGAGTTGTCATTTGATTAACGGGATCACATCATTAGGAGAATGATGTGATTGACTTGACCCATTCCGTTAGCTTAGCACTTGATCGTTTAGTATGTTGCTATTGATTTCTTCATGACTTATACATATTCCTATTACTATGAGATTATGCAACTCCCGTTTACCGGAGGAACACTTTGTGTGCTACCAAATGTCACAACGTAACTGGGTGACTATAAAGGAGCTCTACAGGTGTCTCCAAAGGTACATGTTGAGTTGGCGTATTTCAAGATTAGGATTTGTTACTCCGATTGTCAGAGAGGTATCTTTGGGCCCTCTCGGTAATGCACATCACTATAAGCCTTGCAAGCAAATGTAGCTAATGAGTTAGTTGCGGGATGATGCATCACATAACGAGTAAAGAGACTTGCCGGTAACGATATTGAACTAGGTATTGAGATACCGACGATCGAATCTCGGGCAAGTAACATACCGATGAAAAAGGGAACAAACGTATGTTGTTATGTGGTTCGATCGATAAATATCTTCGTAGAATATGTAGGAGCCAATATGGGCATCCATGTTCCACTATTGGTTATTGACCAGAGAAATGTCTTGGTCATGTCTACATAGTTCTCGAACCCGTAGGGTCCGCACGCTTAACGTTCGTTGACGATATAGTATTATATGAGTTATGTATGTTGGTGACTGAATGTTGTTCGGAGTCCCGGATGAGATCACGGACATGACGAGGAACTCCGGGATGGTCCGGAGATGAAGTTTAATATATGGAATAATGTTGTTTGGTCTCTAGAAGGGTTCCGGAATTCACCGGAAGGGGTTTTGGATGTTTCCCGAAATGTTTGGGTACGAGAACACGTTATTTGGGCCAAAGGGGAAAGCCCACAAGGTTTTTGGAAAGTGCAAAAGGAAGTTTTGCGGAGTCCAGGGGCCAGACGCCAGGGTCCCTGGCGTCTGGGTCCAGACGCCGGGAATCCTGGCGTCTGGCCTTGGAGTCCGAGAAGGACTCTTGCCTTTCAGGTGAAACCGACTTTGTGGAGGCTTTTACTCCAAGTTTCGACCCCAAGGCTCAACATATAAATAGAGGGGCAGGGCTAGCACCAAAGAGAGATCAAGAAACACCAAGCCGTGCGCCAGCAACCTCGTCCCCTCTAGTTTATCCTTTGTTATAGTTTCCTAGTGCTTAGGCGAAGCCCTGCCGAGATTGTTCTTCACCAACAACGTCACCACGCCGCCGTGCTGCCGGAACTCATCTACTACTTCGCCCGTCTTGCTGGATCAAGAAGGCAAGGACGTTATCGAGCTGAATGTGTGCAGAACTCGGAGGTGCCGTGCGTTCGGTACTTGGATCGGTCGGATTGTGAAGACGTACGACTACATCAACCGCGTTGATAAACGCTTCTGCTTAGCGATCTTCAAGGGTATGAAGATACACTCCCCTTCTCGTTGCTATGCATCACCATGATCTTGCGTGTGCGTAGGATTTTTTTTGAAATTACTACATTCCCCAACACTTACCATTCTCAGCGCGGCCGCTCGAACTGTTCAACGGACTCGAAAGAGAACGAGAGCGTTGCCAATAGCAGAAGGCCACCCTGTCGTTCTTGATGTAGCCGCTCGAACCATTAAGCAGACTCGAAATAGAACAAGGGCGTTTCCAATAGTGGAAGGGCCCCATTGCGTGCAGGTTTCTCATACAGAGGGAAAGATCTCCAAGGAGAATAATCTTATATAAAAAGAATTGCTCAAAGTTTTGCGTGATTTAGCTTTTCTGTCGCTGCGCGAGCGTTTCACTGCATTCACAGATGATGCCGCTCGTTCTGTCACCTTCTTCCTTGGAAGCCATGGCGATGAAGAACTGCTAAACTGATTGCTAAACCGGATTTTCACAACTGCGCCCCCTACCTGGCATGCCAAAGATGTCGGTGGAAAATGACACCTATGGGATCACTGGAATCCCTACTACGGTCGGCGGGAGCGAGGTTGTGGAAAGAGCGAGTTTAGGAGCCAGCACAAGATCGTTTACCCAGGTTCGGGCCGCGAGGATGCGTTATACCCTAGTCCTGCTTTGGTGTATATTTGAGTGTTCTTGAGTTCTTGAACTAGCTACGGCCTGTGACTAGTCCAAAAGATCTGAATCCCTCTCCAGTATGCTTTGGGCCTCCTTTTCTAGCCAAAGGGGATGCCACAGTGGCACACATGAGGTGGAAAGGCGTACAGTGTACAAGCTTATCGCCTTTCATTATGGGACAAGAACGCATTAAATGCGCTCCTGAAGTATCCCCTTGATTTATTGGGGGGTGGTAACGAGGCTCGTCCGTCCGTCGCTGCTCCGTCTTGCTTCAACACACGTCTAGGTGAACGAGGCGTGCAGTGCCATGTAGGCTGGCTGGCTGCTGAGTTGGTGTGGTGGTAGAGTCTTCATGAAGATCTCCATGCCACCATGCAGGTGCTTGCTGAGTTGGCCTAGAGGCCGCACGTCACCACGCAGGTGCTCGCCTAGTTGGTGGGCTGGCAGCTGCATGGGAACGGCGGTGGAATCCTGGCAGATGAGGGCCTGGCTGTGGCCCCGCGGATGTCCCCGGCAAGGGTCTTGTCGTGGCATCACGGTCGTCCCCGGCAAGGATCTTGCCGGAGGTCTCGTGGATTTCCTCGGCAAGGATCTTGCCGAGGATCGTCGTCTTCTGGTCCTCATATGATCTTGTGTGCTTATGATCTTCACGAAGATCCGCATGCCACCAAGGAGGCGCCCCCCAAGCCTTGGTTCCGATGTGGTTGAGGGCGTCGGAACTCTCAGGCTCGAAGGTGGCAGCTCCGCTGGCGTTTGGGAAAGTTGCCCCGGCAAGGTTCTTGCCGGGGCTGTGAAGGCTGCCGGCCCCGTCAAGAGCCATGCCGGGAGAGTTCACCTCGCCCCTCTACTCTTCATGTCTCTGGTGTTGGCGGTTCTTTGATTGTCTTGTGCCTTCGACTTCCCTCTTCTGCCGTGCTAAGTGTGGCCGCGGGCGCGGCTCTGACTGCCCATGCACAAGTAAAGGGGTACAAAAGAGAACCCCTACTTTTGTACACCAACAGAGAGAGAGATCAAACACATAGCTACTGGTACATACCCTCAGCCCTGAGGGTGAACTACTCCCTCCTCATCATGGAGAGCGGCGAAATGATGAAGATGGCCACCGGTGACGGATTCCCCCTCTAGTAGGGTGATGGAACGGGCTCCCGATTGGTTTTTCGTGGCTATAGAGGCTTGCGGCGGTGGAACTCCCGATCAGGTTTCTTTTGGGGGGTTTCTGAATTTATAGGAATTTTTGGCGTCGGTTTCACGCTAGGGGGGTCACGAGTCAGCGACAAGGCAGGGGGCGTGCCCTTGGGTGTGGGCGCGCCCTCCACCCTTGTCATTGACACAGGACTCTTCTGGCCCAACTATTGTGCTTTGGGGCTTCTTCTGGTCCATAAAAATTCACCATAAATTTTCAGCTCGTTTGGACTCCATTTGATATTCCTTTTCTGCAGAACTCCAAAACAAGGAAAAAACAGAAGCTGGCACTGGGCTCTAGGTTAATAGGTTAGTCCCCAAAACAACATAAAATAGCATGTAAATGCATATAAAACATCCAAGATGGATAATATAATAGCACGGTACAATCAACAATTATAGATACATTGGAGACGTGTCAGTGGAGAACCCTAGAACTTAAGGCCGTGACCATGGGGAGTTCACTTCCCTTAATCATCTTGTGATAACCGGAGTGGGGAAGCATGGTGGTGGCACGAGTGTACGTGGTAACCTTAGATGTGTACTTTAGTGGCTCCGCCCACGCGAGATCATATACAAGTGGCTTAGTGATACAATTAGAGAGTCATGTTTATCATGTGTTTGTTCAGCATCATATTTGTGGTGATGACTTCGATTCCCTCAAGAACGTTTACTACTCAAGCACCGTTTCATGTGGTTTAGTATATTTACTTTTCTGCATTTTATTTCTTGTTAGTAGTTTAGTAAACACTATCCCTTTTGTTTGTGTTCCTAGCAACTTACTAAAGTAGGCTATATCGAAACTATGGTTTGAGTGTGTATGTACCTCATTAAGTTACAGCGTAGCTGTATGGTTTGTAGTGGCTTTCTATTCGCTCCATGTGGGTTCGACACTCTATTTATCACGAAAGTGCTACAACGTCCCTATGCACTTGTAGGTCATCAATTATCATGGAGCTTAGTTGTAGGAGCAGAGTGAGGTTGTTTCATTTCTTCCTTTGCTATCTTTCAGTTGCGTAGTCACGTGTGTTTGCGTGATTTGGTTATCCTGGGACTGGCTTTCTAATAGGGCTTCCTCTCCACATTGTATCGTTCGCTCGTGTACTTTTTTTGGTTGTTGCTTCATATATAAAGTGGGGTGAAAGCCTGTTTCGAGAGATGTAGCGAAAAGGAGGGGTGGGAAGTTAGGTTTAGGGCGGGGAACGGCTGACCTTGAGGGCAGCGAGATACACGATGGAGGAATAGTGTTGGGGGAATGACCCCCGGGTACCACAAAGACGGCGAAACAATGCTTCAAGACATCGGGGTGCCAACGACCCTCAGTCCGACTGCTCCGGCCGGTCCAGACGGCCCCCTATTCGACTACCCCGTCCGGTTCGCCACCCGGCCGCCCGCCCGACTCACCGTCCGGCTGCTCCAGCCGGTCTGCTATGCGAAGTCAACTACGGCGTCCCATTCGACAAGACACCGACAAGACGACTGTACCCGGCCTATTGAGTAACAGTGCCGCATTGTAGCCTGCATCACACATAGCTTAGCTCTCAACCTACATATGGCTTAAGATGTAAGCTACTCATTGTAGCTTACATCTCAAGCCACCCATGCCCACCACCTAGCTTACGTCCAAAGCTAGCTCACACTATATAAAGCCAACCATCCATCCATCCAAGAGGATGGACAAGCCCCACCACGCCACAAGCCAATCGGCCACAAGGCACCAAGGCCACTCACGCCACATACATGAAGCTAGTAGCAAATAACATTCATTCGCATACAGCTCCAGGAGCAACTCCGTACTGCAGATATACCACATATATACAGACTTGCAGGAGGAGGGGTATTATTTCTTCGGAGAGCCCTGAATCTGGGTAAACCACTACGTGCTATTTCGCATACCCGTCCCAGATATTCCACAGCAGTCTTACCCTCACCTCAAGCCACCAGTGGCATCTGCCGTGACGCGGTACCCCATGCCTGCTCCCGTGAAAATACCACGACAGTTGGCGCCCACCATGGGGCAAGCTGCTGCTGGAACCGCGGTCCAGGCGGGACCATCTTCGTCATCTCCGCCGCGCCGTCGCCGCCGTCTCTCCAGCCGCGTTCGAGGACTCGACATCAACTCGCCCCCAGAGCGGCCGCGCGGAGTGGCGCGTCCTCGTCATTGGCCTCGCCATCTTCATCATCTCCGCTGTAGCACCGCCGCCGTCTATCTGGTGGCGCTCGGGAGCCCGGCATCGACACGCCCCTAGAGCGTCCGCATAGGGCGGCGCTTCTTCGTCATCCTCGCCCTTTTCGTCACCATCGCCGTGACATTGTTGCTGTCTCTCCGCCGTGCCCGAGGGCCCGACATCAACACGGCCCCGAGGGCGGCCGCGCAGGACGGCACGTCCTCACCGCGGCCTCGTCACCGAGCGCCTTCGCCACGCACGTCGTGCCCGCTGCTTGATCGTTGTTGCTCCCTCCATTGCTGCTGCGGCTACCTCTACTGCATTCACTGTCGCCCGCTTGAGTGTCGTTGCTGGCTCTGCTTGCCGAATACCTATGTTCCCTACTGCCTCTGCCTTGTTGTTGCCTGCTCGGGCTTCATCTGCCCACACCCCTGCCGAAGCCGCACCTCACCATCATCGCGCAGCGGCCCCTGACAGCGTGTGTCCCGCTGGTGCGCCGCGCCTGGCTCCTCTGCGGCGAGCTCCTCGCTGGCCGGTGCGTAGCCCGCTCCTCTCTCTCACCTCGCTCTCTCACAGCCAGGGGAAGAGCCCCTTGCGCGGTGCCTTCACCCTGCTCCTCGTCCGAGCACAAGAGCTGGCCTCGCGCCCGCGCCTTGCCGGCCCGCCTTCGCTTGCTCCTCGATTCCAGAGCGGCCCCAGCCTCGCGCCTCCCCTCTGCGGCCGCCTTCGCCTCCGCCCGTGGCCAGGCCGCCTGCGCTGTTGCCCTTCCGCATGCGAGGCCCTCGCCGTGCGGCTGGGCGCCCCAAGCCACGCCGGGCCGCTCGCTCCAACTCCCGCTGCACTACGCAGATGCGGCCTGGGGCCTTCTCGCGCGCACCCGGCAGCAGCTGGCTGCCCGAGCTGCTCGAGCGCCTTCGTCCCCATGCGCCGCTCCGGCTCTCACTGCTCCGCGCGTGCCGGCTCTGCCTGGACGCCTGCTCCGCGGCCCCCCGCGCAGCCTACTGACTCCGTACCCGGCCGCGTCGGCTACCGCTGACCCGCGCCAGCCTCCGCTCCTCCCCGCCGGCTTGCGCTGGCCCTGCTAGCCGTCGCGCCTCCGGCTGGCGTCCGCACGCCTCGTGACACGCGTCCGCGTCCCGCCCGTAGGCCGGCTCCGCCACCTCGGCCTTCTCCGCCTTCGCCTGCCGCCTGTTCCCGCGGCTGCCGCCACACGACGCCCTGCCGGGTGCACCCATGGCCGCCTGCTCCGCAGCCGGCCGCCGGCTCCCCCTCCCTTGTGCACAGTCTGACCCGACGCCGGGTGGCCGATTCGCTATGCCGCCTCTGGGCTCTCCTGCGTCCTTGCATCAAACTCTGGCTGTCGGGTTGCTGGAGCCACCGCCGGCTTCTGCGTGCGCCGCTCCAGCCGGTTTCGCGCACGCCAGCTGGCCCCCACTTCAGCCGCATGCAGCGGCCGAGTGCCTGTGTTAAAAGAAAGAAAAAGAAGTTGGGGCCAGCCAAAAGAGAGAGCCGTCTGGAAAAAAAGCTTGCGTCCGGCTACCAGCAGCCGGCCGAAGAGAAAAAGAAAAAAGTTTGCCTCCGGCTGCCAACAGCCGGCTGAAGAGAAAAAGAAGAAAACAAAAAACGTTCGCCCGTCCGTCGGCCTGCTTCGCCGCTCGGACGGCCAGACGCGACCCGGCCTACCTGCCCGCTTTAACACCGGGACGGCTGGAGAGCCTGCCTGACTGCCCGTCTGCCTCGATGCCTGGTCAGTCGGGTCTGATCGGCCGGGACCCCCCTTCGAGCTCCTGGAGGCTCGAAGGCTACCCCCAACGGGTGTGCCAGCATGCTCCGCGAGCGCCAAGCCGCGCTGGTTGTCTTCTTCAACCTCCGCCTCGTCTGCGTCAAAGCAATGTGAGCTCCTCACCCGCATATTTGCACCATGTGCAAACACGGATAACCCCGAGCGAAACCCGGGGACCACCTCCGCCTTTATTACAGTTGCACTACTGTTCGCCCCGGCGCCAACCAGTGTTGGCCCGGAGGCTGACCGCTTGACCTGAGGCGTTCGTTCCCATAGATGGCTTAGTAGCGTGCATGGTACCAAAGGCCCACTCTTCGTCTCAGCTACAGACCGCAACACGGCTGTCCGGCTAGCAAGAGCAAACGCTAGAGGCCGCCCACGCGAAAAATGTCCGGGGAGAAAATGGTTCGGGCGACCCGATCGTTTGCTTTATGAGTATCTGCTCGGTCGAATCTGCTCCCAGAGTCTGAGTATTGTGCGCTTCACTCCGCGGCCCACTCTCAGCCACAGACCATCACGTGGTTGTCCGGCTAGCGAGAGCACAAGCCAAAGAGCAGAGGGAACATGAAAAAGATTGAAGGGGCTCGGACGGAACCGAGTCGGCACCCTCCGCATAACACTTACACTGCTAAAAGCAAACAGTTGATATATCCGCGTGGACTAACCTTGTCTTTTTGCACGATCATCTCCATGGGGAACCCCTCCTCGCCCGGAGGCTGGTTGCAGGCCCGACGCCGGCTGCAACCTGCATTTCCGATGCCACCATCCGCTTCGTCAACAGCAAGACCCTCCGCCCAACTTTTCTAAAGTTGCCGGGAGGCTCGGAGGCTACACCCAGTCGGCGGACCTCGCGTCCGCGCCCAACAGCTCCAGCCAACGAACCTCGCGTCCGTGCCTGACAGCTCCAGTCGGCGGACCTCGCATCCGCGCCCGACAGCTTCAGTCGGTGGACCCCGCGTTCGCGCCCGACAGCACTAGTGGGCGGACCTCACGTCCGCACCCGACAGCATTAGCAGGCGGACCCAGCGTCCGTGCCCGACACCCTCGACATCGCCATCAGCTTCATCATGAACAACAAGACCCTCCGCCCAACTTTTCCACATTTCCCGGAGGCTCGGAGGCTACACCGGGTGCGTTTGCGCGCCCCCACTCGGAACATGCTAGGCATGTTGCACGCCCGGTGCTGGCTGCAACCGGCCCCTCGACACCATCGTCTGCACCAACAACCGCGAAAACACTCCGCCCAACTTTTCCAAAGTTGCTCGGAGGCTACACCCAGCGGGTGCGCTTGCGCGCCCCCGCCAGAAGCAAGCAGCGCCGGCTGCGGTCCGTAGCCGGCCGTCATCGCCATCCTCTACATCAACGCCCGCTAAAAAACCTCCGTTCAACTTTTCCAAGTTGCCCGGAGGCTCGGAGGCAACTGTCGGTGGAATGACCCTCGGGTACCCCAAAGACGACGAAACAATGCTTCAAGACATCGGGGCGGCCAACGCCCCTCAATCCGACTACTCTGGCCGCTCTAGACGGCCCCTATCCGACTGCCCCGATCGGCTCGCCACCTGGCCGCCCGGCCGGCTCGACGTCCGGCTGCTCCAGCCGGCCTGCTACGCGAAGTCAACTACGGTGTTCCATCCGACAAGACACTGACAAGACGGTTGTATCTGGCACTATTGAGCAATAGTGCCGCACTGTAGCCTGCATCACACATAACTTAGCTCTCAAGCTACACATGGCTTGAGATGTAAGCTACTCACTGTAGCTTATATCTCAAGCCACCCCTGCCCACCACCTAGCTTACATCCAAAGCTAGCTCACACTATATAAAGCCAACCATCCATCCATTCTTTTCCAAAAAAAAGCCAACATCCATCGATCCAAGAGGATGGACAAGCCCCACCACGCCACAAGCCATTCAGCCACAAGGCACCAAGGCCACTCACGCCACATACATGAAGCTAGTAGCATATAGCATTCATCCAGATACAGCTCCAGGAGCAACTCTGTACTGCAGATATACCACATATATACAGATATACAGGGTAGGGATATTATCTCCTCCGAGAGCCAGAAACCTGGGTAAACCACCGCGTGCCATTTCGCATACCCGTCCCGGATATTCCACTGCAGTCTTTGTTGAAATGTGAGATGGGCCTAGAGCCCATATGACAATTTCAGATTTGATCTCTAAGGGCCCATGTAGGTGGCATGACAAGGTGGTGGGAAGTTTAGTCCCACCATGCTAGTGGAAGGAAAGTTGGAGTGGTTTATAAGGGTGGCTCTTCTACATATTATTGGAGCTTGAGAAGAGAAGAGGCCCTCGCGCGCTCCTCCTCCGCCGCCCGCCTCGCCTCGTCACGACGCGCCGCTGGTTGCGGGAATGAGCCGAGCCGAGCTCACACCTATGCGCTTATTTTTGCCAGTCACTAACGAAGAGGTTCTGACAGCAGGGCCACGATCTGAGACGTCGGATCGTGGGCTATCACGGACTCGGACGTGGGTCAAGCCCATGTCTCTCCATGCGGCTGCGGCTATATAAGTGTGTTGTGTCCCCTAACCCTAGCCGCCACGATCAGATCACATCTGCTCCACGTGAACCGCCCACCTTCGATCCTTTGCTGCTGCTGCCGCCGGTGAATCCATCCCGTCCGCCGCGTACACGGTCGATGGGAGAGCAGGTCTCCGAAACTCCGTCTCTCTGGTTCCTGTACGGGAGAGAGACGAATAGGTTTTTGGGAAGCGACTACGCGACTGCTCGCCTCCGCCGCCGAGAAGACCGAGGCCGAAGAGAAGGCTGCTGAGGACGCTTCTGCTACTGCCACCGCGGCAACGGCTTCTGCATGTCCTACTGGAGGGTATACCGCATTTATCCCTCTCTTGATAATTACTGTATTAGCAGTGCTAGCATCATGTGTAGATTTGTCTACTATTTGCGTAGTACGTGCTTGTTTAGATCAGTACTAGCATGTTGTTAGTTCTGTCAATGCCATTCTAGTTATCTACTTATGGATTAAATTAGTCGAAAAATTACCTATTTTCTTAGCAATCCAAAAACCTATTATGTGTAGGAATTTTTCGGCAAGTGGCTTTGTCGCAGCACTGAAACCGGATAAGTTTACCGGTACCTATTTTAAGCGTTGGCAGACAAAGACCACTTTATGGCTCACGGCTATGAATGTGTTCTGGGTCACCGGTGTGTCCACGGGAATGATTGCTCCTGAACAGGAGAAGGCGTTCAGGGAGGCAACCACTTTGTTTCTCGGAGCAGTTCTTAGCGTGATCGGAGATAAACTGGTCGACGCATATTTCATGTGCATGTCGCCAAGGACTTTTGGGAGGCGCTCGAATCTAAGTTCGGGGCCGCCGATGCAGGGAGCGAGATGTATATTATAGAGCAGTTCCACGATTACAAGATGGTTGAGAACCATCCTGTACTGGAGCAGGCTCATGATATAATATGCATTGTTAAGGAGCTTGAGCTTCTGAAGTGCGAGTTACCGGGCAAGTTTGTCACGGGCTGCATAATCGCTAAGCTCCCCAATTCCTGGAGGAACTTTGCCACCACTCTAAAACATCAGAGGCATGAATTCTCTGTGGAGGATGTCATTGGCCATCTGAGTGTTGAGCAGAATTTGAGGGCAAAGGACTCGCACGGAAAAGGGGCCGAAGGGACTTCTGTTGCCAACATGGTGAACCAGAGGAACTTCAACTCCCACAAGTTCAAGGGAAAGAACGGTGTCCAACAGAATACCGACTTCAAGAAGAAGGGTAAGAAGACCTTCAAGAAGAACAAGAAGTATGAGGGCTGCTTTACTTGTGGTTCGGCTGAACATTGGGCCAACAAGTGCCCAAACAAGTTTAAGAAGTCAGGACAGGACTTCAAGTCTGTCAACATGATTGTGGGCAACACTGAGAATGGTGCATCTGGGTACGGTAATTTATTTACTGTTTTTTCAGTGTTTCAGCCTACCGATTGGTGGGTGGATACAGGTGCAGGTGTTCATGTGTGTGCTGACATTTCATTGTTCTCTTCTTACCAGGTCACAGGCCACGGGTCCGTATTGATGGGGAATGGGGCGAGTGCTTCTGTTCATGGTGTTGGCACGGTCGATCTAAAGTTTACTTCGGGCAGGATCGTGCAGCTGAAGAACGTGCAGCATGTCCTCGCCATCAAGAAGAACCTCATTAGTGGCTCCCTTCTATGTAGAGAAGGGTTTAAGTTGGTATTCGAGTCTAATAAATTAGTTGTTACTAAGTATGGACTATTTGTTGGAAAAGGTTATGAGAGCGGAGGATGTTCCGCCTTTCCCTCGCAGATTTCTGTAATAAAGTCGCGAACCATATTCATTCGAGTGTTAATGAATCTGAGGTTTGGCATTCACGTCTTTGTCACATAAGTTTCGATGTTATGACGCGGCTAGCTAAGTTGGATTTAATCCCGAGTTTCACTTTAGCCAAAGGTTCTAAGTGCCTGTCATGTGTGCAAGCTAAGCAACCATGCCAGCCTCACAAGGCTGCGGAGGAGAGACACTTGGCACCATTAGAACTCATACATTCTGATCTTTGTGAGATGAACGGTGTATTGACTAAAGGTGGAAAAAAATACTTCATGGCATTGATAGATGATTCCACTAGATATTGCTATGTGTATCTGTTAAATACTAAAGATGAGGCTCTACACTACTTTAAAATCTATAAGGCAGAAGTTGAGAATCAACTTGAAAAGAAAATTAAACGAGTCCGTTCAGATCATGGTGCAGAGTACTTCTCGAGTGAGTTTGATTCCTTCTGTGCGGAACACGGCATTATTCATGAGAGGACGCCTCCCTATTCACCCCAGTCAAACAGGGTTTCCGAGCGGAAAAACCGTACTCTAACTGATCTGGTTAAGGCCATGTTAGATACATCGGGTTTATCCAAGGCATGGTGGGGGGAGGCTATATTGACGGCATGTCATGTCCTGAATAAAGTTTTGATAAAGGATAATGAGATCACTCCCTATGAGAAATGGGCAAAGAGAAGGACAACACTCTCGTACTTGCGTACTTGGGGCTGTTTGGCGAAAGTTAACATGCCGATCCCCAAAAAGTGTAAGCTTGGACCCAAGACTGTGGACTGCGTTAATTTGGGCTACGGTAAGAACATCGTTGGCTATAGATTTCTAGTAGTGAAATCTGAGGTACCTGACCAGAAGGTCGGTACAATTATGGAGTCTAAGGATGCTACATTCTTTGAGGATATTTTTCCTATGAGAGATATGCAAAGCACTTCTAGACAGGAATCTAAGGAGACTCCTGAGCCTGCCATTCCTATGGAATATTATGAACGAACACATGATGGAAATCCTGAGGAGGATGACGAGGAAACCCTTGGTAGGGCAAGAGACAAAGGACTGCAAAGACCTTTGGTGATGATTTCTTCGTGTACCTCGTGGATGATACTCCCACTTCTATCTTAGAAGCGTATGCCTCTCCAGAAGCTGACTACTAGAAGGATGCGGTCCGTAGCGAGATGGATTCCATCATGGCTAACGGGACATGGGAGATCACTGAGCGTCCCTATGGTTGCAAACCATTGGGATGTAAGTGGATGTTCAAGAAAAAGCTTAGGCCCGATGGTACGATTGAAAAGTACAAGGCTAGGCTTGTGGCCAAGGGCTATGACCAGAAAGAAGAGGAAGATTTCTTCGATACTTATTCACCTGTTGCTAGACTGACCACCATTCGAGTATTACTCTCGTTGGCGGCCTCACATGGTCTTCTCGTCCATCAAATGGATGTTAAGACGGCTTTTCTGAATGGAAAGCTAAATGAGGAAATCTACATGCAACAGCCAGATGGCTTTGTGATAGATGGTCAGGAAAGGAAGGTGTGTAAGTTGCTGAAATCTTTATATGGCCTGAAGCAAGCACCTAAGCAATGGCATGATAAGTTCAATACAACTCTGACATCTGTTGGTTTCATTGTTAATGAGGCTAACAAATGTGTATACTATCGCCATGGTGGGGGCGAAGGAGTTATACTGTGCTTGTATGTTGATGACATACTGATATTCGAAACAAACCTCAAAGTCATTGAGGAGGTCAAATCGTTTCTATCTCAGAACTTTGAGATGAAAGACCTTGGTGTGGCTGATGTTATCTTGAACATCAAGCTACTGAGAGATAATGAGGGTGGGATCACACTTCTGCAATCCCATTATGTTGAGAAGGTGTTGAGCCGTTTTGGATATTCGGACTGCACACCATCTCAAACACCATATGATCCTAGCGCGTTGATTCGAAAGTCCAAAGGCATGGCTAAAGATCAATTGAGATACTCTCAAATCATTGGTTCACTGATGTACCTAGCGAGCGCAACGAGGCCTGACATCGCGTTTGCTGTGAGCAAACTGAGCCGGTTTGTTTCCAAACCGGGTGATGTACATTGGCATGTTGTTGAAAGAGTTGTGCACTATCTAAAAGGTACTATGAACTATGGACTTCACTATACCGGAGACCCGTCGATACTTGAAGGGTATAGTGATGCGAATTGGATCTCTGATGCTGATGAGATGAAGGCCACAACTGGGTATATGTTTACTCTTGGAGGTGGCGCTGTTTCCTGGAAGTCTTGCAAGCAAACGATCTTAACGAGATCGACAATGGGAGCAGAATTAACAGCATTAGACACTTCTGGTGTTGAAGCAGGATGGCTTCGAGATCTTTTGATGGACTTGCCATTGGTTGATAAACTGGTTCCAGCTATCCTTATGAACTGTGATAATCAAACTGTCATCACCAAGGTGAAGAGTTCAAAGGACAACATGAAGTCCAACAAACACATAAGAATGAGATTAAAAGCTGTCAGAAAATTAAGAAACTCCGGGGTGATAGCGTTGGACTATGTCCATACGGCTAAGAATCTGGCAGATCCCTTTACGAAAGGGCTATCGCGTGTAGTGATAGATAGTGCATCGAGGGAGATGGGTATGAGACCCACATGAGTTTCCATGGTGGTAACCCAACCTATGTGATCGGAGATCCCGTGAAGTAGGACCTGGGAAAACAAGCCAGTGGTGAACTGAGGAGAGTAACTTTACTAACCCACTCCGTTGGAGATGCAATACTCTCGGAAACTGTATGGAAGGATGATTACTGTCTTAATGTGTTCCAAGGCTTATATGTATAAGCAAGATGTTGTCCTACAGAGCGATCTTTGGAGGAACACACCTATGTGAGCCCGACTGCTAGTCACAGTCTATGAGATTGGGGTGATCTCTAGTAAGCTCATGAATAGGCCAGGAGTGTGACTTATATGCTCCACCCGAGGGGTCAGCCCTCGGCAGCCCAGTACTAGTAAGACATGTGGTGAAACTTCTTTACGCCAAACTGACAATTCAGGCATAGTCCATTGTTCAGTTGTGAAGGAGTGTAGCTACTTGCTCTAGGTGAATCTCAACCTTAACAGGTCTTCACTGAAACACTAGTATATCAAAACAACGTTTGGATCAAAGGACAAAGTGGGCCCCTGAGATCTGGTGGGGATTGTTGAAATGTGAGATGGGCCTAGAGCCCATATGACAATTTCAGATTTGATCTCTAAGGGCCCATGTAGGTGGCATGACAAGGTGGTGGAAGCTTAGTCCCACCATGCTAGTGGAAGGAAAGTTGGACTGGTTTATAAGGGTGGCTCTTCTACATACTATTGGATCTTGAGAAGAGAAGAGGCCCTTGCGCGCTCCTCCTCCGCCGCCCGCCTCGCCACGCCACGCCTCGCCTCGTCACGACGCGCCGCGGGTTGCGGGAATGAGCCGAGCCGAGCTCACACCTATGCGCTTATTTTTGCCAGTCACTAACGGAGAGGTTCTGACAGCAGGGCCACGATCTGAGACGTCGGATCGTGGGCTGTCACGGACTCGGACGTGGGTCAAGCCCACGTCTGTCCACGCGGCTGGGTCTATATAAGTGTGTTGTGTCCCCTAACCCTAGCCGCCACGATCAGATCACATCTGCTCCACACGAACCGCCCACCTTCGTTCCTTTGCTGCTGCCGCCGCCGGTGACTCCATCCCGTCCGCCGCGTACATGGTCGACGGGAGAGCAGGGCTCCGAAACTCCGTCTCTCTGGTTCCTGTACGGGAGAGAGACGAATAAGTTTTTGGGAAGCGACTACGCGACTGCTCGCCCCCGATCCACTACTTCCTCTACGTCCGCGTCGCCTCCGTCATCACCATGTCCAGCGACGGCGAACGCGCCGCCGCCGAGAAGACCGAGGCCGACAAGAAGGCTGCCGAGGACGCTTCTACTGCTGCCACCGCGGCGGCGGCTTCTGCATGGCCTACTGGAGGGTATACCGCGTTTATCCCTCTCCTGATAATTTTTGTATTAGCAGTGCTAGCATCATGTGTAGATTTGTTTACTATTTGCGTAGTACGTGCTTGTTTAGATCAGTACCAGCATGTTGTTAATTGTGTCAATGCCATGCTAGTTATCTACTTATGGATTAAATTAATCAAAAAATTGTCTGTTTTCTTAGCAGTCTTGTCCTCACCTCAAGCCACTCCATGGCATCTGCCATGACGCGATACTCCTACCTGCTCCGGTGAAAATACCACGACAAATAGCTTAGCGGAGTGGTCGCTGGGGCAGTGCAGGGAAGATGTTTGTGGCCGGAGACGTGCTCCTGCTATCGTCGCCTGAAAATCACAAAAACCAAAGGAGGGGTAAGACCGATTTGGAGTCCAATGACACAAACATAAGACAAGCATTTCACTTTGGGCTCCAAATCACACTCATAGGAGTAACGAAAAGACAAGAAGAACAACAGTTGGCACATCATCCTTTAGCAAAAGGATAATAGTAGTATCTAGATAACGGCGGTAGAGTAGACGAGCTCGCCTGCTTTTGCTTGGCGTACCAATGGGACAAGGACACATTGGTACGTGTGTATTGAATGCTATCGTAGGGAGGAAAAGGTGCGCAGCGTGCAACAGGATCATACGGTGACTTTACCATTTGATTTAACAACAGCTTGACGGTACACCGCGCAGTTTGGTACAGGACGCAGCTGTCGGTGCATAATGACTGACGGCCAGCGGCTTGGAGCGGTGTTGATGCATGCATGCAAGGGTGGATTCCAGTTTTTCCTTCAGCGTATGTGGTGAATGTGTGTGCATGCATGGCAGTGGCTGATGCATGTTTTTCTGCCCCTACTTGTACTCGATCTGATCTTGACAAGCTCAGGTGTTCTTCGCTGAATGGATGGATTTCAGACACACAAAGTTTGGTCGCGCATCACCGCATACACCACGTACAACCTGAAATAACTGTTCACTTTGGCAACCAACAACAGCCTGAAGTTCAAGGTGAGTATCTCGCCCAAAAATTTATATTTTACATCAGGCTAATTGTGTTCTTAGGGTGTGTTTGGTTGAGGAACCAAATGGAATGGAATGGAATGGTTCCATTCCAGGAGAACGGCTCGGTTCCATTCTTATGTTTGGTTGGAGCTAAAAAATAGAACGGAATGGTTATGTTCCCATGTTTGGTTGGAGAAATGGAATGGGATAAAATTCCACTCATCTCTTTTATATGGATGGCAAGATTATCTCCCATATATAGATGTTCTACCATGTGAAACAAATATAGCCTTTGCAAACTGAACTACATGCGTAGTTTTTTAATTTTCAGCAACATATATATTTTTGTTTGCAGCACAAACAGTTAACAAAGAGCATTCACAAGCATACAAACAAACAGTTTGGAGCTAAGCAAACAATATACATCCAATCCGAAATTTACACAAGTGTCATACTTAACCATGTATTTTTTATTCTGTAACATAAGTACATTGTACTTTGTTAACTAATGAATAATTGTAAAACCAGAGTTAATTCTGCAACTCATACAGATCCATCTGTACACTGCTTGCTGCGGTGAGTTGCAGAATTCACCATCAGGGGAGAGGAACTGAGCCTTCACCGCTGGCCATGGCTTGGAAAGACAACAAATCAATCTGCCGCTTCCAGCGCTGACTGCCGTCGCTCCTTCCGCTGCTTGTTGTTGTCCTCACGCACTTTCCCATCTGAGGAAACAAAAAAGGAAGGAGAGGGTCAAGCTGCAAACGGACGAGCGGCCATCTAACTGGCGAACGGACGAGCGAACCATGAGTCCACCGGAATCACACCTAGACCGTCGCCCCACTGCAAGAACACCGCCACACAGCTGCAGATCGAGAGAGGAGGATCTTCTGCCCTGTCCGTGACTCCCGTGTGGTGCTGCAGATCGAGAGAGAAAAGAAGAATGAGTCGGCGGCGAGGTTTGGAAGGAATCAGGGCGGCGGAGCAGATTGGGGAGGGAGAGAGGCGAGGGGAGATGGCGGAGGTGACGGTCAACAGGGTTTGCGGGAGACAGGAGTGAGACGAGGGAGACGGTTCCATGTCGTCCGCTCGATTTGGAGGTTCCACTCGGTTCCGCATCTGGACCGAATATTCAGTATGCGGGAACGAGTTGGTTACCATTCCACCTACGAACCAAACGCGAGAACTAGGCCCAATAACAGGTCCGACCCAGTTCATTCCAGTCCATTCCAGAAACCAAACACACCCTTAGTTGCTAATGTTTGCACACGAATACGTCATCGTGTACCTCCAACACCGAGGATGATGCGGCGGTACGCAAGCAATCCAGCGGGTGCTTATGAGGACCCCCCCCACACACACACACACGGGATGAACCCCGTCGGGGCACGCGGCAGCTATAGGCTGCCCTAGATCGACTTGATCGCCCCTAGGCCTCGGGGTTCGTGCCCTGCAACAAGAAGAATAAACAAAGAATGAGGAAGAAGAAGAACAAGAGAGATAAAAAAAGGTAAAAGTGGTAAATGATTGTTCGATTGTGTGTTGTTCAATCAGCCGTCACCTCTTTGGTATATAAGAGGCGGCTGGACTTACCATGCAAGGAAAAGGCTTGGATTCACGTTCAAAACCCTAGTACAATCCGGATGGTTTGGTTCGAACTTTCCAAAATTGTTCGGTCTAAAACTGGCTGCAGCTTGCGCGTCGTTTTCGAGCCGGTAAACAACCTCAGATGAAAATGCGACCAAAAGCAATTTTCACTATTTCGACGAGACGAACAACTTTCTTGTTCAATGTTTTTCGATTAGAGGCCGTCTTGTGGGCCAAATCGCTCGCGCAACTAATCAGACATCACGCGCATGGGTGCCTGATGCCCTGTGGCAGTTTTTACTCATGATCGATCCGCAGTGCATCGGCTCCAACTTTTGCATACGATCTTGGATTGGGACAATTTATATATCAAAATTGATTAGCTCGACAAGAAGATTATAATACATATAGAATACTTCTTCATTTGAGGTCGTCTTGGAAGCGTAATCGGCCGAACAGTATTCTGAATACAAAATTTTGGCACTTCGAGTACAGTTTCAGCCCTCGAGATAAGACCATGGTGATGACCCAGAAATCAAAGTTTCTCATTTTGACGATACCGAAATTTGTCATGTCGAAAACTTTTCCATTCAATGCTATCTTAATTAAGTTTTTGACAATGCCAAAATTTGGTGTCAACAACTAACTATAGTTACACATCTTTTGCGCGCATGAAGAAAAAGACAAATCCCATAGAATCAGTCTCCAACTGCCTGGGACATCCATCCAACACTGCTCCCACGCTACTCATATTCAGTTGATGCAGTGAAGTTTACTATCGAACAATTTATTAATTAAGAAGTGTGCTCAAAGATTCACAATGTTGTACTGTATTTTGCATTTTTGCTACAAATTGCACACCAGTAGGCCTGAAGTTGTCCCATGAACACCAAGTTCAGTGCAGCGATCTTGTGCATCAGATATTTGGCACCGTTGATGAAGATGCTGGAGTTCATTGACAGGCTTGTTGTTGTGCAAGGAGCCAGCCCAGACACACATGATGTGTCTGCTGTTACAAGTCCATTTCGCCAAGACAAAGTTGATCTCTTCAGGTCTGCACGGGTCGCCCCATTGTCCGCCAAAGCCTTTCCACATGCGAACTCGTAGGTACATGACAGGCACAACAGATCAACCTACCTGGACAAAAGAACGTCAACGTATTGATTTGCTAGAACCAGCGTCATCCCTATGCCTGTACGGATTCGCTAGAACCAGCGCCACGAGTGGGATAGACTGACCGCCGTGGTAGATAGAAGCGGAGTTTAAAAGGAGTTGGTGGGCTGACCCCAGCCGTTTTCAATCCACCAGCCGGCATTACGCCCTGTCTGCACCTTCGCTACAAAACGTGTCACTTCCCATTCGCAAACGCATTAAATATGTCGCCGTCCGTTCCATATCTTAATAGAAGCGACGCCCAACGATACCATGAGCATGCGATCTCGTCCACACGTATGAATTTTCGTAGCAGCCTTGGAGTACATTGGTAGGCTAGGCCTGCTTGCCTCCAAAGTTAGTGGCGTACACAGACCCGAACTTGTCCCCGTTGACAGAGCAAATCCAAAATAATGTAAAACAATTTTTGAAACTAAACATTTATACTTATTTTAAACTAATAGTAGCATGTTAAAAAAATTAAAATAATTTTTGTATTACTTAGCCATTGTACTTAGCCGCATAACCATGTTTGTAGACAACATTACAATATTTCTTGTTATACGGTTGTAATATATATTATTGGAAAAAGTCTGCAAAATTTAAATTTTAACAAAAATTCTCTTTCTAGTTTATTTTTTTCCATTAATTTAACTTTTAAATATTGCATAAACTATATAGTACATACACATATTTTCAATATATATACATGTGTTCATATATCTTTTAATATTATTGAATATAATGGTAGAGATTTTCTAAATCATACATACTAACAAATATCTTAGCAGAGGTTTCTAGTGTATATTAGGCAATCATATTGATACAATTTTCTAGGGCATGGCAAATATGATTTGCAAGTTGGGTTCACTAACATGTTGACAACATGTGCATGCTTTGTACCTGTATTTAAATTAGCATCATTATTGTAATCATGAAAGAACATAAAATGTAGTCAATTCTACTCTTGCATATGATTAAATTATCTGACTTGCTCGTCTATATTCACTTGGTTTATTTGGTGGATACGAGGTCTTCTATCCATTTCTCAAACAAAAATTGTGTATTGGTTTAAACTTGAAAATCTAGTTATCATAAATTTCATTATGATATTGAGACGACCATTGCTAGTTGGATTAGTTTGTCCCCTACTGGTATACACTATTAAGTATTTATTAAAAAGGGCCCGTGTGTTGCAACGGGAGAAAACAAAATCATCATCTCCAATGGCCATGACCATATTCTGTTGCATCACCGATACACTATCACTCTCAATTTCGTGAAATCGTGAACAATTTTTGAAATCATGAATACTTTTATAAACTCCTGTACATATTAGAAATCGCGAACATTTTCAAATTCATGAACACTTTTAAATAACTTCTAACATTTTCAAAAATAAATAACATTTTTTCAATTCTTGAACATTTTATAGTATTTGCAAACATTTTTTTAAACAATATTTTTGAATCAAAAAACATTTCAAGAGTTGATGAACATTTTTTTGGAAATTGGTGGAACAATTTTTAAAATTCATGAACATTTTTAGGATTTAGTGAATATTTTATGAATGAATAAACTACTTTGTAAGCCACAAATAGTTTTTGAATTTTTAGAATATTTTTCCATTAATGAAAACTTTTTGCACTGGCAAAATTTTATTCTATTTTGTTAACGTTTTTAATACGTGAGCTTTTTAAAACATTATGAACATTTTCTGATTTCCCTGCTAATTATTTTTCAAATTTTTGATCATTTTTTGCAAAATTGTGAACATTTTTTTAAGAACCATTTTATGATTCATTAGGCATTTTATTTCGAAATTATCTTTTTTAATTTTAGGAATTTTTCTGAAGCCCCAAATTATTTAATATATAAAAAGTAAAAACAAAAAAGAAGAAGAAAAAAAGAAAAAAGAAAATTTCAAAAACAGGATGCTCGCAGTTAAGCCGGCCCAAAAAGGGCATGCTGCGTGTTTTCGCTGCGCGCGCAAAGCACAGTATAGAAGGTCCCTACTGCATGGGCCGGCACAGGCGGAGGATTCCCCTGTGTGAATTTTTTTATCACTTATAGATAGCATTGGTGGGTAATACTTTACAACTTCAGGGGCAATTTTCGCGACGTATCGCCAGAAACAATAGCCTCTTTTTTATTATGTACTCACTCCGTCCGGAAATACTTGTCATCAAAATGAATAAAAGAGGATGTATCTAGATGTATATTAGTTCTAAATATATCTTTTTTTATCCACTTTAATGACAAATATTTACGGACGGAGGGAGTATGAATTAGTATGCATTGTGAACCTGCGCTATATTAAATTGAGGCTCATTTTTATGTATTCAAGAATCTTTTTTGTGTATATATAATTGTATAGTTTGGTTACTAGTATAACATGAATATGGCAAATTAGCTAGGCTATGATTGACAAGTACAGTTTTCTCAGATTTTAGAAAACCAAAAGTATAGTGTTTCACTACTTTCACAGAAGAAAAAAAACCCAAAGAGCTTCACTATCACAGAAGAGAAAAACACAAAGTCGATGCAGAGATGGGGACGTACAACATGATGTATGGCCACGAACCATGCTACGTATCAGGTTTGGAGCCATGATACTGACAGAGAGCACGAGCGTGGCTTGGCATCCACCGAGTCTTTTCTGTCCGGGAAAAGTCTAAAATAAACCTTGAATTTGTACTCTGAGTCTAAATCAAACCTTGACCTTCAAATCCTTGAAATCGGCACCCTATTCTCGTCTATCCCGGTGCTTTCTTGCTGACACCTCGTTTGTACTGGGGGGATTGCATATATAACCGGGGGAGGGGTGAGGGCAGCGCTAGCTGGGTTGACTATGGGCCCTGCTTCAATCGTTCTCGCCCCGTGGGCTCTCACCAGACACAACCCAACTGAAGCCTCCTTCATCGATGGTATTGTGGGTTCTGCACCTGCATTGCTAGTCGCATGCATTGCGCTGCACAGTGCTAGCACGATCAACCTATCTCCCTCAGCTCCGATCGACCTTGTACGTTCTCTTGCTCATTTTACTTGCTGGCTTGGCTGGCATAGCCGAGGAGCAGAAGCACAAAGGGGCGCGCGTCGTGGCGTGCATGATCAGTAAATGCATGTGATGTTGCTGTAATCAATTTGATAATGTGATGGTGTGCCGCTGCAGTTGCGGTGCTCTGTCTTAACTGCACGTCGTACTATATCCCGGAGAGCGCCGTTGCAAAGCACGGGCTTCATGGAGCTCCTTTTTCAGAAAACAAATAGTATCAAAATATATTAAAAAGTTTCAAATAGTGTTTATTTCTAGAAATACACATGCATGTTCTTCAAGTATGTAAATTTTCTCGGCAAATTTGATTATTTGCATAGTGCATAAAATAGACAAATATCAGTCCCAAAAACAACAAAGTAATGGCATATTTCAATTAATGTATTCATCTTTTTTGTGTGCATCGGTTTTTTTTAACTTCCAACCTATTCATCATCAATCATGATAGCACAACGAATGGAGCGGGACCGTCGTGGACGGTGACGTGTCACGGACGCGTTGACTGTAGAGGAAGCCGGCGAGTTGCTCAAGCGGATGATAACCCTTTGTGCCGATGTCGAGGTAGCCGAGAGCGTAGGGTGGTGTAGCCGTGGTCGAGGTAGCCGTGCGAAGAATGTCGTGGTCGATGTCGAGTCGGGTTGCCGGTGTCGAGGGAGTCGCCTGGAGCCGCGGGCGCAAGGAGGCGCCGAGTTAGTCATGGGCGCAGTGATGTTGAGGTAGTGGTGCGCCGGAAGGAGGATGGTGTTGACGAGTCGTCGCGCCGGGTTTACCAAACCTGGGGACACATCGTAGACGAAGGCACGCGTCAGTGTTGCCATCACCGGTCATGCGTAGACGGACGAAGACGAAGTTGACAAAGCACTCCCAACGTACATCACATATTAAGGGCATCTTCAAGGTGGGCCCGTAAACCTCCCGCATGCGGAGGCAGACGCCGGGTGCGCGGAGAGCGACGGGTCGGTGGCCGGCGCCTCCGAGTCCGCCGCCATTATCGAGGAGAAGTAGAACACATGAGTCTGCCACCACTTCGAGGACCTCCGTCGATCCCACATGGGCTTCACGAAAGCGGAGGCGCCGCCTTCCCCTTTAGCCGAAGTATCAGCCGGGGGTTCCACTCCAATGAGTTGTGGGGAAGCGAGCCGTCCTTTGAGCTGAAGCATATACATCCGGGGCTCCCGGTAGTCCGGTGATCGGGCTGCCGTACATGAGGAAGACAAAGGGATCCGCAAGCGGCGATTTAGATTATACCTTCAGAACCGGACTAGCACCTTAATGTTAATGTACAAAAATCTGTCATGTTTATATGAAAATTCAGCTTTTTTATATTAAAACCGTCATGTTTGCATGAAATCCGACCGTGTTTGCACGAATATTGTCTGGTTGGTTTGAGTTGTTGTGAAAATGTATGCGGCATCGTTGCATGGATGTCTCCTGCCTCCGTGTCCGCGAACGGATGCGAGAGGTTTTTGTGGGTTGCCAGTTGAAGATGCCCTAACATACGGAGTATATGTTTATAAAATTTTATACGTGTATACTACAAACATATGTCTATGTGTATACTTTCTTCAGATTTTTTTGGATGCGAAAAAAGTATTTTTCGTTGAAGAAAAAATAAAGAGCTCTGTGGAGCTCGGTTGCGGTTTGTACTTTTCGAATATCCCGTCCCTTTCTTCACTAGTATTCATCCAGCTCAGTCTTTTTTCTTTTTTTGATAAACTACTCATCCAGTTCATTGTAGTTTCGAACAAAGTGGGAAGAGTTGTACCACCTCATTCAAGTAATGCTCGTATTGCTTTAACTCGTCCTATTTTTTAACTCACAACAGAAGACGATATAGATAGCGACTATAGTCATCTTATTTCGCCAGCCAACGCGCACCGAGCGGCGCTCGACGCCTCGACCAGACGCGGAGCGAATTCCCACCACTTATGCAATCCCCGAGATGCAAAAAGAAAGTTTTTTTACTCATTTTACACTTTTCTCAGAGAACAGCGACGTACAATTAAATTCCATGGCTGTCGTACCAGCAAAAGATCGCCAGCGGATCTAGCGGCCATTAACGCACCGTCGTACCAGCCCATCAGCTGGCCTGGATGTCTTCTCCAACCTCGACGGAGCTCCGGCGGGCCGTCAGGACGTCCATCAGCCGGCCAACGTCATCGTACGAAGACCCGCCCTTCTCCACCGCGCTCCTTGCCTTCGCGCCGAGGTCCTTGGCCTTCTTCCGGATGGCGTCGCTCTCCATCAACCTCTGGATGGACTCGGCGATCACCTCGGCGGCGATCACCTCGTGGGCCTCGATGCCCGACGCGTTATCCTTGGCCCCGATGCTGACGCCCACCTTGAGCAGCTCCACGACGAGCTTCTCGTTGTTGAACTGGTCCTCGTACCGCGGCCACGTCACCATCGGAACGCCGGCGGTCACGGCCTCCAGCACTGAGTTCCAGCCGCAGTGCGTCATGAACCCGCCGAGGGCGGGGTAGCTCAGGATCAGCATCTGCGGCGCCCAGCCTCGGACCATGAAGCCGCGGTCGCCGCGCGCTATGAGCTCGGCGAAGCCTTCGGGCATCCACTCAGCAGAGTCTTGGCCCTCGGCGGCGGCGATCACCCACACAAAGTTCACGCCTGATACGTCGAGGGCGCGGGCGAGCTGGTGCAGCTCCGCCGGTGCGAACTTGGTCAGTGTGCCGAAGGAGACGTACACCACCGAGCCGGCCGGCTTCGCGTCAAGCCACCGGATGCAGCTGTCCGCGTCCGGCGAGGGCGCGTCGGTGCCTCTCACAGCCATGTCCTTGCTGGCGAGCGCCACCGGCCCGACGAGCCACACGCGCCGGGCGAGCGTCTTGTGGAAGTGCTCGACGTAATCCGGCTCCAGCTCGTGGAAGCTGTTGAACACCTCGCCGAAGCTCCTCTGGTCGGCGGCGTTCACGCTCTTGGAGAACTCCCAGTTCCACGGCTTCTTTGCCGGGTCCATCATCTGGCTCCGCCTCAGCTCGATGCGGTGCGGCAGCCCCGGCAGCAGAACGAGGGCGTCGGGGTCGTCGGGGGCGTTCTCCAGCGGGTTGTGCCGCAGCATGCTGTCGCTGCAGGAGCGCGCGAACATGCTGCTGCCGAGGAAGGCGATCCGCGGGACGCCGCGCTCAGCCGCGGCGTCCACGGACCAATTGAAGAAGCTGTCTGACACGACCGCGTCGGTGCGGTGGTCGGCCAGGAACCGGTCGAAGGGCTCCCGGAGCAGCTGCGCGGCCTGGAAGAACTTGTCGCGGTCGTCTAGGGACGTGAGCGCCGTGCAGTTCTCCACACCCGGCGGGAGGCCGACGTCGGGGAAGGGCACGACCGCGATGTCGATGGTCGGGGAGCCGGTGCCGGCGAAGGCATCGTTGGCGCAGCCGACGGCAGAGCGGATGATGGCGGCGTTGACGGGCGTGGTGAGGATGCTGCACCTGACGCCGCGGCCGGCGAAGAGCGCGGCCATGTCGGCGATAGGGATGAGGTGGCCGGACGCCAGGAACGGGAAGAAGAGGATGTGCAGCGGCTCGTCCTGGACAGCCATGGCCGGCTTAGCTAACCGCGTCCTGTGAGTGTGACCGACAGAAAGTACTACGGCCGGCGTGGAGGAGGAGATCGAGTCCAAATGCAGATCAGACGCAAGCCTCGGTGCGATTAAAGAGAGCCGTGCAGAGGACTATTTTATTTATAAGGCCATAAATGTTTGGGATCTCGTTGTCTGATCGAACCACAAGCTTGTGGAATGGAGTTCAAGATATTGGTACCTTGGGCATGCAAGGGTTTGAACACAAGTTGCATCACTTGTTCGATGGATCTTGCTAGAATATACTCCCTTCGTTCGGAAATATTTGTCTTCAAAATAGATAAAAAAAGATGTATTTAGATGCTTTTATTCATTTTGATGACAAGTATTTTCAGACGGAGAGAATACTACTACAACGTTGACAGATGATAAATCCACTCAATCTGAATGGTTCAGATGTATCATAATGATTAATTTTACAAATCAATTAGTCACTGTCTGTTTGACTCAATGAAAGAAAAATCTACTCTCTGTCGTGGCAATGTTCCCCAACCCATGTAGAAAAAACATCCATCGCGAAATTCATTTTTAGAGCGCAGAACATATATAGCAATGTTCATTGTAATTGTGGCTTCAAAAGTGTTCACTGTCATTTTCTTCAGACATCGCCATCGAATGGAATTCTATTTATTTTAGGGTTAAATGGAATTGTAATTAATTATATGCATCATTTTTTTGAAGCAATTATATGCATCATTCAGTAAACTTGAATAATATATGTAGATAAACCATCAGAGTATGTACTGATGTATAACCTTTTTTTTGTGAGGCCGGAAAACGAATGGAGTGTCGGGCGAGCCTATCTACAACTGCCAAGGTCCGCGGCAAGGCGATCCGGTATCTTCAATAATCTTCATCCTCACCATGGAACCTTTGCAAAGAATGCTTGACCTCGCTGTTGAGCGAGGCACCTGTCGTGGTACTAAGTCTGACAGTAAGTATAGGGGGTACGAATGAGGAGGCAAGGTCCTAGCTACGGCAAGATTGTACGCAAGTGTTTACGAGTTCAGGCCCCTCTTGAAGGAGGTAAAAGCCCTACGTCTCGGTGCCCGGGGGCGGTCGACTGAAATATATGAGTGTGTGTGTGTTACAGGGGGTGCGAACCCTTGTGCCAGAGGAGGGGGTGACTTATATAGAGTTCGCCAGGACCCCAGTCATCCCCCTTTACAGAGGGTTCAATGTACATAAAGATTGAGGTGTTACTGGTAACGCCAGCCTTAAGTGCCTTAAATGACCTTAAAGACTATGGAGTGAATGCTTGCCCGTTGCTGTTCTGAGTGACTCCTGGTCTTCAGTAGGTCGAATGATTTCTTGTATGGTCGACTGGTAGACTGGTCGTGTGACTTCGGAAAGGAGGGGTACCCGAGTGGTTGATTGGTCGAGTGGATCGCACTCGACGCTTTGCTGGGTACTCCCTGCTGTCTCTTGAGCTTCTTTGCTTCTAAGGTAGTGACCTTGGGTAGGGCGTATAGGTCAGGCCTATGACCCTACCCTAGGTCTGTATCATCATCAGCACCCTATCCCCACTAGCGCAGAGAGGACTTACGAAGAGGGTTTCTGTGTTTCCGGATGATGTAATGATCTTTTTGAAGCCGGAGGAAGGAGATCTTAACGCATGTGCATCAATTCTAAGGCTCTCCGGAGAGGCATCAGGCCTCAAGGCCAACCTCCAGAAGTGTGCATCTATACCGATCCGGTGCAACGCAGAAGTCATGGCACAAGTGACCAAAATCCTTGGATGCCCCGTGGGCTCATATCCTTGCAAGTACTTGGGACTCCAGATCACCTTACGAAAACCGACGGCCGCACAACTCTCGGGCCTAGTAGATCAGCTGGTGCGGTGTCTCCCAGGTTGGAAGGCTGCAAATATGCCAAAGGGCGAATGGTTCTGGTTCAATCCGTACTGTGTGATACCTATACACGCGATGATGGCACTCGAC
This sequence comes from Triticum dicoccoides, assembly GCF_002162155.2. NCBI lineage: Eukaryota > Viridiplantae > Streptophyta > Magnoliopsida > Poales > Poaceae > Triticum > Triticum dicoccoides. The sequence goes on from NC_041389.1 coordinate 627,517,864, forward strand.
ATACCTCAGAAGACTATCGCAGCCATGAAAAAAATCTGCAGACGATTTCTTTGGTGCGCCAAAGATCAGGCGACTGGTGGGCAGTACCGAGTGGCTTGGGAGGTTGTATGCTCGCCAAAATGGGCGGGTGGATTGGGCATCACAAATCTAAAGCGGCTCAACATCGCCATGCAGGCAAGATGGCATTGGCTCAAACGTGTGGATCAAACTAGGCCTTGGGCGGAGTTCGATATAACAGTACCAAAAAGATCGACAGTGTTTCAAAGGCATTCATATAGAGTCATATTTTTTTTCTAGGTATCGAGTTGTAATTTTTATTTCTTTTGAGTTATAAGTAAATAGAAGTGTGATGATCATCATTATTCATTATTAGAGCATGTCCCCGTGAGGAAAGGATGATGGAGACTATGATTCCCCCACAAGTCGGGATGAGACTCCGGACAATGAGAGAGAAAAATATAAAAAAAAGAAAAAAAGATAAAGATAAAAAGAAAGAAAATAAAAAAAGGAAAAAAAAAAGAAAAGGAGAGAAGGGGCATGCTAGTTGCACACTTGTGCTTCAAAGTAGCTCCATGTTTTTCATATGGAGAGTCTCCTATGTTGTCACTTTCATATACTAGTGGGAATTTTTCATTATAGGATTAGATGCACACCCACTTAGTTTTCATATGGAGCTTTCATACACTTATAGCTCTTAGTGCATTCGTTGCATGGAAATCCCTACTCCTCGCATTGATATCAATTGATGGACATCTCCATAGCCCGTTGGTTAGCCGCGTCGATGTGAGACTTTCTTACTTTTTTGTCTTCTCTATATTTACCCCTGTCATCATACTCTATTCCACCCGTAGTGCTATATCCATGTCTCACCCTCATGTATTGCACGAGGGCTGAAAAGGCCGAAGCGCGTTAAAAAGTATGAACCAATTGCTTGGCTGACACCGGGGTACTACATGATTTATACTTTGTGTTAAGAAGACAGAGCATGACAAGATTATATGACTTTGTAGGGATAGCTTTCTTTAGCGTTGATATTTTGAAAGACATGATTCTTTATTGGGATGCCCGAATATTGATGTTTTTATGTCAAATTATAGACTATTGCTTTGAATCACTTGTGTCTTAATATTCATGCCATGACTAGACATATGATCAAGTTTATGTTAGGTAGCATTCCACATCAAAAATTATCTTTTTTATCATTTACCTACTCGAGGACGAGCAGGAATTAAGCTTGGGGATGCTGATACGTCTCCGTCGTATCTATAATTTTTGATTGTTTCATGCCAATATTATACAACTTTCACATACTTTTGGCAACTTTTTATATGATTTATTGGACTAACCTATTGATCCAGTGCCCAGTGCCAGTTCCTGTTTTTTGCATGTTTTTTGTATCGCAGAAACTCCATATCAAACGAAGTCCAAATGCGATAACAATTTACGAAGAATTATTTTGGAATTTATGTGATTTTTGGGAGGTGGAATCAACGCAAATGGGGGCCCACAGAGCCTACAACCCACCAGGGCGCGCCCCAGGCCCCAGGCGCGCCCTGGTGTCTTGTGCCCTCCTCGAGCGTCGGTTTGAGCCCTTCTTCTGGCGCAAGAAAGATAATTTATGGAAAAAACATGTAAAAGTTTCAGCGCAATCAGAGTTACGGATCTCCTAGAATTTAATCAACCGTGAAGGGCCAGATCTAGGGAACGCGAAACAGAAGAGAACAGAGAGGGAGATCCAATCTCGGAGGGGCTCCCGCCCCTCCGCCACCATGGAGGCCATGGACCAGAGGGGGAACTCTCCTCCCATCATGGGTGGACGCCAAAGAATAAGAAGAAGGAGGGGGCTCTCTCCCCCTTTCTCCCGGTAACGCCGGAGTGCCGCCGGGGCTAGGATCGTGATGGCGATCTACATCAACAATCTTGCTACCATCAACACCAACTCTCTCCCCCTCTATGCAATGACGTAACACACCTTCTCTCTGTTGTAATCTCTACTTAAACATGGTGCTCAACTCCATATATTATTTCCCAATGACATGTGGCTATCCTATGATGTTTGAGTAGATCCGTTTTATCCTATGGGTTAATCGTGATATTGGTTGGTACGATTGTATATTTTATTTATGGTGCTATCCTACGGTTCCCTCCATGTCACGCAAACGTGAGGGGTCCCCGTTGTAGGGTGTTGCAATACGTTCATGATTCGCTTATGGTGGGTTGCGAGAGTGACAGAAGCTTAAACCCGAGTAGGTGGGTTGTTGCGTATGGGATAAAGAGGACTTGATACTTAATGCTATGGACCTTAATGATCTTTAGTAGTTGCGGATGCTTGGTAGGGGTCCAATGATACGTGCGTATGATCCAAGTAGAGAAAGTATGTTAGCTCACGCCTCTCCCTCATATAAAATTGCAAGAATGATTACCGGTACTTGTTATAGATTACCTAGGGACAAATGACTTTCTTATTGACAAAGCTATCCACTTTTATTACCTTACAATTTATTCGTAGTTTTATTCTCGTAAAGTACTAGTAGTTTTATTCTTGCAAAATAGTTTCATACTTGTTTTAGGTAAAGCAAACGATAAGTGTGTGTACAGTTGTATTGGTGGTCGATAGAACTTGAGGGAATATTTGTTCTACTTTAGCTCCTCGTTGGGTTCGACACTCGTATTTATCGAAGAAGGCTACAAATGATCCCCTATACTTGTGGGTTATTATAGGTGTGTCCAGCAAGGATGATTGTGACAAACTAAAAAGCAAAGCAAGCAAAGACTCATATAATACAAGATGATCCAAGCAAAACTCATGATATGTGCTGAATAAAAATATAGCTGCAAGTAAAATTACCGATGGTCATTAGAAGAAAGAGGGGATGCCTTCCGGGGCATCCCCAAGCTTAGTTGCTTGGTTCTCCTTGAATATTACCTTGGGGTGCCATGGGCATCCCCAATCTAGGATCTTAACACTCCTTATTCCTTCATCCGTCTTGATCTCACCCAAAACTTGAAAAGTTCAATCACACAAAACTAAAAAAAACCTTTGTGAGATCCGTTAGTATAATAAAGCAAATTACTACTTTAAGTACTGTTGCAAACCCATTCATATTTTGTTATTGCGTTATAACTACTGCATTCTAAATTTACCATGGCTT
>NC_041389.1:627521308-627581977 GCF_002162155.2 Triticum dicoccoides
CAAAAACAGAACAGTTTGTAGCAATCTGAAAATCTACCATACTTCTGTAAATCCAAAAATTCTGAAAATTAGGATGACATGGGCAATTTTTATGTCTATCATGTGTAAAACATGCGGGATTTTTCCATGTTTCTGTGAATTTTCAAAATGCCAACACTGGGCGAAAAAGTTTCTGTTTTACAACAGGATCAAATCAACTATCATCCAAGATAATCCTAAGGGCTTTACTTGGCACAAAAAAAATTCAAACATAAAAGCACAATCATAACAGTAGCATAATTGTGCAAACACACAAGAACAGAAACAAAAACTGAAAAATTTATTGTATTCATTGGGTTGCCTCCCAACAAGCGCTATTGTTTTATGCCCCTAGCTAGGCATAATGCATAGATTCAAGTATTGTCGTCTTTCTTCTTATTTTCCATAGATGTGTCTTTGTCAGGAGGTTTTCAAATATAACCCGAACACATTATCCATAGAAATTTTAGCATTATTAGGTTTACCATCTACATATCCTCTTTGATTCCCGGCTACAATCCAAGAATATTATTGATTAACATCATTGAAAACTTGTTGGATCATACCCATAACAGGAATTTCCTTTTTAAGGTTCTCATCAAAGATTTGATTATTGACAAGCAAATGTCTTTAAACATAATCACTATTATAAAGGATCTCATCTATCACCAGTTTTCATGGTTCATACCATAAAAATCAAAGATCTCCCAAGCTTCCCGCACTATATGATCAAATTCATTCATAAGGATAAGGGTGGCTGTCGGATTACGGGTTCCGTAAACCCTTGAGAGGTTCGAACTCTGGGGTGCGTGCGAAGATCTCAACCTACCCAGCCTGCCTACTCCCGATCCTCCTAAGCCTAGCGCGACGAGCTCTAAGAGACAAAGAGACGCAACAGTTTATCCTGGTTCGGGCTACCTTGAGGTGTAATACCCTACTCCAGCATTTTGGTGGATTGCCTCGGAGGGCTTAGGATGAACTAGTACAGTGGATGAACTGGCCTCAGGAGGTGAGTTGTTCTTGAGCTCGAGGGAGCTGAGGGGATGTGAACTCGATCAGATCAGATCCGATCCCCTTCTATGGTGGTGGCTAAGTCCTATTTATAGTGGCCTTGGTCCTCTTCCCAAATGTTGGTGGGAAGGGATCCCACAACAGCCCGATTTGAAAGGGGACAAGTAGTACAACTTATCCCGACATAGGTAGTCTTCGCTTGCGAAAAGCCTCTGGTCGTGACGCTGCGGTGGGCTCGGCGATGACCTCCGTCCTGCCGTCCTGGCGGTCTTGGTCTTGTTGCACCAGAATGGAAACCTTTGGCTGATTCCTCGGGACTCTGCGCCTATGGCTTGCCTCCCTTGCACCGAAGAGGAAACCAGCGCTCTGCGCCCGCTGGCGCCCGCCTGGCCTTGGTCGTCATGGCTTACGTCAGCTGAGCCTCATGAGGTATACCTTGCATAGAACTCTCCGCCCCTCAGGAGCCAGCCTGAAGGGGCCGACCCCCTCGGGGGTCTCGGCGTCGTCCGCCTCGCGAGGCTTGGCCCCTCGTGAGGGTCTTGAGTTGTTGATGCTGAAGCTGGGCCGTACCAGGTAGTCGATGGAGCCACGTGGTGGGCCGTAGGCAGGCAGGGGTGGATACCCCCATATCCTGGACGCCGACAGTAGCCCTCGGGCCCAAGGTGCGCTCGGACTTGGCTTCCAGGCGAAGCCAAAGGGCAAGTGCGGAGCGCCGTGGGCCCTAACCGCCTGCGGCCTTGATGATGCGTGGCGCTTGATGGGACGTGGGCGACTCCACTTCCCCATGCCGCCTTGTTATTCGCCAGGCCTAGTGGTCGCCCGTTGTCAGAACAGCTCGCCCTTGCAGACTGTCGCGCTCGGACTTCATTTCTTCCCTTCCCAATCTTGCTGCTCTGTGCATGGATCCAGCGTCGGCGCCTCCCTTCTTTTTTCGGCGCCCGTCATGGCCCCCCAGCCGAGGAAGAAGAAAGGGAAGCCGCGCGCCCCGACCGGGCCTCCGCCGGCCTTGGAACCAGCCCTTGAGCAGTTGACGGTGATCAACCAGGAGGGCATGGACAAGGTCCGCCATGCACTTGCGGCCGATTCCAATGAGTGGAGGGCGACAGCCGTCCGTCCTGCATCTTGGCGCGTGAGTGAGATGAGTGCCACTGAGGTCCCCATCTATCTCCATGCTCTCCTTGCGGGGTTGATTCCTTCCTTCTTCCCCTTCTTCAATGTCGTGATCTCGCATTACTAGATCCACCTGCTGCATCTGGACCCCCACTCTATTATCCTTCTCGTCGTCTTCGCCTTCCTTTGTGAGGCCATGGTCAGCATTACTCCTTCTGTGGCCCTGTTTCGCCATTTCTTCTTGCTTCGGTTGATCGATGCTCGCCAATGCTCAGGATGCGCGACTTTCGAAGCCGTAGCCGCAATCGCCAGCTCGGGAATCGACTTCGAGCTCTCACCGGCCGGGAAGGGGTTCCGGAAGCAGTGGCTGCTCATGGATGCTGGCACGTTCAGCCCCCTACTCCTGACTCCTGGGGCGCCGGCTTCACCTAGCTCTGGTTGGGGCCACGAAAAGCTCTCTGACCGGCGACTTGCCTTCGTCTGTAAGAGGTTGGCGAGGTTGCAAGAGCTGGAAGTGATGGCGCCGATGGTGGTGAAGGAATTCGTCAGGCAGTGCGTCGCTCCCCTTCAGCACCATTCTCGCCCAATGTGGAACCTTGCGGGCGTTGATGATCCCATGAGGCTGCAGAGGCCGTCACTGACTGCCGGGACCTTGAGCATGGTGCTCAAACTCCTGACGGGCGACCCCTAGCCTGCTGACCTCCCGGGGGGTGGTTGTCTCCTCTACCAGTGCTTGCACAAAGCGGCCTTCGCGGGGCAGATGCCTTTATTTGACGAGTGGGGGTTGCTTCTGGAGGGCCTTGAGGGGCCCCGTGAGAACCCTATCATCGTGGCTCCTCTTCTATTCGATCCTGATGTGTCCGCCCCAAGTGTGGAAGCAGGGGGCGCTTGCCTCCAGCAGCTGTTGAGGGCTCCTCCGAAGGCCTGGCGCCAATGGGGGCCTAGGAGGCCGAGGCTCCTGAGGCCCTGAAGGGGGTTGCCGCGGGGCTGACGCGAACCTAAGCTCTGGAGGCAGAGGCCCCTGACGCCCGGGGCGATGGCTCCAGAGTGGCTGCCGATGGTGAGGAGCCCACCGGTGGCTCCGGAGCCTTAAGTCAGAAGATCTCGCCGGGCGCTCTTCCTCCCGAGGATCGCCGTCGGGGTCCGGTCGGCCCCGTCCGAGCCTTGAATCGCTCCTGAAGAGGAAGAGGTCTCCGTGCCGCTTGATACGTCCATTTTGCATCATGCTTCTATATCAATATTTATTGCATTATGGGCTGTTATTACATTATGTCTCAATACTTATGGCTATTCTCTCTCATTTTACAAGGTTTACCATGAAGAGGGGGATGCCGGTAGCTGGAATTCTGGCTGGAAAAGGAGCAAATATTGGAAACCTATTCTGCACAGCTCCAAAAATCCTGAAACTCCACGGAAGTCAGTTTTAGAATTAATAAGAATTACTGAGCGAAGAAAACACCAGAGGGGGCCCACACCCTGGCCAGGAGGGTGGGGGCGCGCCCACCCCTACTGGGCGCGGCCCCTGTCTCCTGGGCCCCTTGGTGGCCCTCCGGTGCCCATCTTCTGCTATATGAAGGCTTTTACCCTGGAAAAATTCATAAGAAATCTTACGGGACGAAACTCCGCCGCCACGAGGCGGAACCTTGGCGGAACCAATCTAGGGCTCCGGCGGAGCTGTTCTGCTGGGGAAACTTCCCTCCGGGAGGGGGAAATCATCACCATCGTCATCACCAACGATCCTCTCATCGGGAGGGGGTCAATCTCCATCAACATCTTCACCAGCACCATCTCCTCTCAAAATCCTAGTTCATCTCTTGTATCCAATCTTGTATCAAAACCACAAATTGGTACCTATGGGTTGCTAGTAGTGTTGATTACTCCTTGTAGTTGATGCTAATTGGTTTACTTGGTGGAAGATCATATGTTCAGATCCTTAATGCATATTAATACTCCTCTGTTATGAACATGAAAATGCTTTGTGAGTAGTTACGTTTGTTCCTGAGGACATGGGTGAAGTCTTGCTATTAGTAGTCATGTGAATTTGGTATTCGTTCGATATTTTGATGAGATGTATGTTGTCTCTCCTCTAGTGGTGTTATGTGAACGTCGACTACATGACACTTCACCATTATTTGGGCCTAGAGGAAGGCATTGGGAAGTAATAAGTAGATAAAGGGTTGCTAGAGTAACAGAAGCTTAAACCCTAGTTTATGTGTTGCTTCGTAAGGGGCTGATTTGGATCCATATGTCTAATGTTGTGGTTAGGTTTAGCTTAATACTTCTTTTGTAGTTGCGGATGCTTGCAATAGGGGTTAATCATAAGTGGGATGCTTGTCCAAGTAAGGGCAGTACCCAAGCACCGGTCCACCCACATATCAAATTATCAAAGTACCGAACGCGAATCATATGAGCTTGATGAAAACTAGCTTGACGATAATTCCCATGTGTCCTCGGGAGCGCTTTTCTCATTATAAGAAAATTTCCAAGCTTGTCCTTTGCTACAAAAAAGATTGGGCCACCTTGCTGCACTTTATTTACTCTCATTGCTTGTTACTCGTTACAATGTATTGTATCACAAAACTATCTGTTACCTACAATTTCAGTGCTTGCAGAGAAAACCTTACTAAAAACCGCTTGTCATTTCCTTCTGCTCCTCGTTGGGTTCGACACTCTTACTTATTGAAAGGACTACGATAGATCCCCTATACTTGTGGGTCATCACCGCTGCAGTAGCACCCGTCGGCCGCTGAGGTTGAGGAGATATGTGGCTGCCAATGAGTAAGTACCCTTGCTCTTGGTTCCTTGCGCACCGCATTTTCTTCTGACCAGGGCTTTGCAGGGCTCCAGCAAAGACGAAACCTCGGGAGGAGGGCGACTCCAAGGATCCCATCTTGACGATGCACACAGCCCCCGGTGCCCTGGGCCTCTGCAGGGTGTGGGGCCGACTCCAGCTTCCATGACGCCGCAAGGGGGCCCCGGACCCGAGCTCCCTGCTCCCCCTCTCCGCGGCCCAGCCTGTGAGACGGGGGACGCACCGGTGATCCTTCCTCTTGTCATTGTTGGTAGGGGCGCCCCTTGGGCAGCCTTCGTCTTTAGGTTGTGGGGCTACACCGGCAAGCGGGGCGCCTAGCGCCTCCCTAGCAGCCTCCGAGGCCGACGAGGGCCTTTGTGATGCGCTTGCGCTTGCTCGCGGGCGCAGTGCCGTACGCTTCAAGCTCTTCGGTGAAGCGATGCGTGCGATGATCCACCTTGGTGGAGAGCTCGCCAATGTCGACGTCAGGCTTGAGGCGGAAGGCCGCCGCCTGGCACATGAGTGGCGGCAGCTGAAGGTTGCCATTAACCTTGGGAGACTTTAGCGAGACGAGGCCGATGCGCTTGCGGCGGCCTCGCTCGCGACTTCTTGCAGTCTTGCGCCTGCTCCATGGAAGAGGCCGAGGCCGCCAACCGCCGTCGTGAGGCGGCCCAGGAGCAGGAGCGAGAGCTTCGGTCTTCAAATGCGGCCCTTGAGCGTGAAGTCGAGGAGCGCCGCACCCTTCTAGCCTCCTTACCAGGCGAGGCGGAGCTCCTAAGGCGCCACGAAGGGCGTTGGAGACGTTGGAGCACAGCATGGCGTTGGAGAGGCTGGAGGTGAGGGTGCGCCAGGCTGTCGCGGTTGAGGACGCCGTCGCTGCCCGAGAAGCCCAGGTCCAGCTGGAGGTGGAGGAGAGGGTGGCGAAGGCGCGTGCAGACTTGGCTGAGGGGCACCGCCTGGATCTGGATCTGTTCAAGGCCGAGCTTGAAGGTAGGACCTCTACCCTGAAGGCAAAGCTGCAGTCTGTGGAGCAGCATGGGAGCGCTGCTCAAGAAGCCCTGATTTTTTTCGAATCTGCCATGGTAGCGGAATTTGCTCCGGAGGACAACACAGTCATGATTGCGGTCGGAGAAGATGGCGCGGGTAGCAATGAGGAGGCAGACGGCCGCCACGATGCAAGAAGCGCAGACAGAGGTGATGAGGAAGGCGCACCCAACTAGGCTCGTGTTTCTTTTTGCTTTGACATGTATGACAAAAACTTGAACGCATACTCGTGAGATTATTTTTAGAAGGGGGGGCTTATGATGTACGAAACCATGAAATGCTTTCGAAGTAATGCCCGGAGCGCGACCCCGCAGGGCTGCGGGCCGCTAAGCGGGGTAGTTGTTTATGACTTATCTTTGGTTTCGTGGGTCTCGAGTGAGGCGTGGTGTCGCGGCGGCACTCCTTCTCCTGAGGTGAGCCTGCCGCGGGCTCGCGAGGTTCTGAGCCTCCAAGGGGGATTGCTGACCTGCCCTAGAGTGCCTTGCGAGGAACCAGCTGCCAGACCATGGCGAGGTTGGCGCACGTGGAAGCCGCACCCTTGAGCCCCCGTGGGAGGAAACGATCGATGCCAACGCTTGCACCGTACCCAGCCCCCGCTCGCGAGGCGCTTGAGGGCAGGGCAGCTGTCACGAGCTCCAAAAAGAACGCAAGAACTGTAGGCAAGAGAGCAGCACACGACGAGAAAACTCCCCCCATTTTTATAAACGCACGAGAACCAAACCGCTTCAAAAAGCCAACGAACAAGTACAAAAAGTAGGCAAAAGCAAATGGCCGCATCCGGCGCCTAACTAGTCTTCAAGTCTTCTCACCAGCGCGGAGCTAAGTGCTTCCACTGGCTGGACATAGTCATTGGGGACAGTGTCAACGACCAGCGCGGAGCATGGTGCTTCCACTAGGACATGGGCGGGAGCCCCTGTGAGGCCCCAGGGCGGCACTCAGGAGACTCCGGGGCATGTACATCCCCACTCATTATTACGTGAGACTGTCACAAGCGGAGACCTTCACAGGTCGGAGCCTTGCTTCATGTCACCCGACAAGGACCCCACTGTGCGCTGCCCCCGACCACCGTTGGGGAGACCGAAAACCAGGAGAAGACCAAGGGGCAAGGGGGACGCTAGTGGCATCCTCGGTGATCGTAGGCCCCCCGCCAGGGGGAAGGGCTCGCCGGCGCCTTCCCCAGCGGGGAACCTACCTCCATGCAGAGCCCTGCTCCGTGCAGCGCAACGAAGGCCCTGCCGCTGGGCTTCCCCCTGCTGCTCCCAATGTCCTTCGCACTCCTGCGGGGGATCCATCGTCTCAAGAATCCTAGTGGTAGCTACACCCTGGTTCACCTGCGATCCATGGTCAGCGTAAGCGTGCCCCTGTGGCGTTAGCTGTACCCAGAGGTTGTCGCCGTTGCAGACGTTAGCTGGGCTCAGCGGCGGCTCGAAGGAGAGCTCGGGTTCGTGTATGTCCAGCGCCCAGCCTCGCGTGGGGGATCGGCTGGCGCCCTCTCCCAGTGCGTGCCTTGGGTCATCGCAACGGGGACATGGGCTTCCGAGATGGCCGCAGTAGAAACACCGCCCGGATACCTCACGTTCCCGGCTCCTTCAGTCGTCCTTCGGTCCTGCCATCCAGGGGCCGGCGCTCCAGCACTGTCGGTGTTCTGGGAATGGGAGTCCCCAGACTTGCCTGCCTGCGGCCTGCGGTGTGGCTCAAGTAGTGGCTCAGTACGGCCCGCCTTCATGAACCCAAGCTCAAGACCCTCGCGAGGGGCCAAGCCTCGCGGGGCGGACGGCACAAGGCTTCCTCAGGGGCGGCCTCATCAGGCAGGCCCGCGAGGAGGCGGAGAGATCAAGGCAAGGAGTACCTCGCGAGGTGCTCATGACACAAGCCATGATGATCGAGACCAGGCGGGCGCCAGCCAGCGCAGTGTCCTCGTTTCCTCTTTGGTGCAAAGGGGGCAAGCGCAGGCGCGGAGTACCGAGGCATCAAGCAAAGGTTTCCCTATCGGTGCGACAAGACTAAGACCAGCAGGACGGCAGGACGGAGATCACCATGGAGCCCAAGACGGCGTCATCGCCAGTGCCTTTGGCAGTCGAAGACCAACTTTAGTCATGATAGCTTGTACTAGTTGTCCCCCTTCAAAATGGCCGTTGTTGGCTCCCTTCCCGCTCAATATTTGGGAAGAGGACCAGTGCCCCTATAAATAGAGATAGCCACCACAGTAGAAGCCATCTGGATCTCACCTAGAGCCAACATAGACGGAGCAATTCCTCTCCAAGCACACCACCACAAGAACACACCTCGCGAGGCTGTTCTTCCTCTATACTGTTCATCGTCAGCCCCAGAGGCAATCCACCAGACCACACACTGGATTAGGGTATTACACCACAACGGTGGCCCACACCAGTATAAACCTTGTGTCCCTTGTGTTGTTCATCGTGTAGCTTAGATTCACAGCGAGGTTTTGGGGTGTGGACCAGTAGGGAGAAGATCTTCGCGCGCACCCCAGAGTTCGAACCTTAAGGGTTTTGCTGGAACCCGATATCCGACATTTGGCGCGCCAGGTAGGGATGCGCCGGGATCTTCTTTCCGCAGTTCCGTGTTCCACCGCTTGATCGCATCCATGGCAAACGCTCGCAGAGCTCGTGCCGAGCGTCGGGCTGCTCTCGCCGACCGCGTCGCCCAGACGGCTCCCGTCGGTGGGCCTCCTCGTCATTCCCCGTCTCCTACCGCCAACGCCGCCACCGGCCCGGATGGGAACGAGCAGCAAGCATCGTCGCTGCATCCATCGGTGCAGCGGGAAGGCCGCACCGCCACTCCATCGCTAACTCCAGTTGGTTCGTCATCTCATGCTCGTCGCGCTCCCACGGACGCGCAGGCCGTGTTGCTCCTGGCACGTGAGCTCCTACACTACCTCTATGAGGAGAGGCCCCGTCGACGACCTCTATGAGGACTGGCTCGCTCACATCACCGAGCTCGTCCGTGCCGCAGGGGCCTCTCCTGCGCCGTCCCTCTCGCTGCCTCGCCCTCCGTCCTGCATGGGCGATGCAGCTCAGGAGATGCCTCCGCCACCTCCTCCCCAAGAAGGCGCCATGGCTCCAAGGCGTGCGGCCCCTAGACGAGACTCACCGCGTCCAGCGCCCGCGCGACAAGAAAGGAGCTGCCAAGAAATCCCTCTGCCCCAAGGCGCTCGTGTGCTCCCTGCTCCGGCACATCAAGACCGCATCCCTGCACCAGCACATCAAGACCTCACGCTGCCCCTGGCGGCGGCACGCGGGAATCTCCCAGAGCAGGCCCCGCGACTGCAAAGAGCTTCGGTGGCAATAGCAGGTTGTCGCGCCTTCACCATCGAGCTACGCAGCGTCGCTTGGCCAGGCAAGTTCAAGCCGGATTTGCCTCCTCGTTACGACGACACGGTCGACCCCGTGGAGTTCCTGCAGCTCTACGAGTTGGGCATCGAGGCGGCCAACGGAGACGAAAAGGTCATGGCGAACTGGTTTCCCATGGCGCTCAAGGATGGTGCCCGCACCTGGCTCCTGAAACTGCCTCCCGGCTCGATCTCCTCTTGGGACGAGATGCGCAGCTGCTTCATCACCAATTTCCAGGGTACTCTCGACCATCCCCCGGGTGTGGGTTACCTGCGCCGCATCAAGCAGCAGCCAGGAGAGACCTTGCAGAAGTACATCCAGTGTTTCAACGAAGCTTGCCTCAAGATTCCCAAGGTGACTGAGGAGGCCATCATCTCAGCGTTCTCTGACGGCGTTCGTGACATCAATATGAAGGAGGAGCTCGCCATCCACGAGGATCTGTGCACATCTCTGGAACTATTCAACCTGGCAACCAAGTGCGCAAGAGCTAAGGAGGGGCGCCTCTCCCTCCTCGAGCTTCCAGCTGCTGACCCAGAAGAGAAGAAAGCCAAGGCCAAGGACGTGAAGCGCAAAGGAGCAGCTGTGCTCGCGGCAGAACCAGACACGAAGTGCAGCAGGGACCAGCCGAAGTCGTCCAAGGGCAACCGATCCTGCGCCTACCACAACCTCTACACCCACAACACCAACGAATGCCAAGAGCTCAGAGCCGTTCGAGAAGGACGCATCGGCCGGCGCCCCGAGCGCAACGACCGGGGCTACGGCCGAGGAGGAGGAAGAGGTGGAGGACGATGGGATGACTGAGGCCCTCGCCAGGAGTGGTGTGACCTCCCTCGCGAGGATCGCTGGTAGGACCATCCTCGCGAGGGGGCTTGGAGGGACCAGCCTTGCGAGGATCGCCCGCAGGGCAACGCATGCCTTCCTCCTCTGCCACCACTGCCGAGAAGGAATGACGACCACCACCAGGACGAGGGGGCTGGGGGCTTTCAGGAGCCACGTGCAATCACTTGCATCTTGGGCGGTGCCTAGGCCCAATCCTCTCACCGAATCTTCAAGCAGTTTGCTCACGAGGTGAATGCAGTCCTCCCAAGCTCGAGGCCACACGCCCTCTCTGGTGGTCCACGTGCGCCATCACGTTCAGCTCAGCGGATCAACTCAAGTGTGCGGCTACGGCTGGCATCCTCCCAATGCTCTGTTCCCCAGTCATCAGCAACATGCAAGTTACCAGGACCCTCATCGATGGCAGCACAGGACTCAATGTTCTGTCCGTCGAGACGTTCAACAACCTCCAAGTGCCTTATGATCAACTTCAGTGAACCAAGCCTTTCTCAGGAGTCACTGACGGCTCCACCACTCCAATAGGGCAGGTTCGCCTCCCTGTCACCTTCGGACAGCGCAAGAACTACCGTATTAAGCTCATCGACTTCGACGTTGCCCACATTCGCCTACCATACAATGCCATCCTCGGGTATCCAGCCCTGGCCAAGTTCATGGCGGTAACTCACCATGGTTACAATGTCCACAAGATGCCAGGAAACAGAGGAATCATCACAGTCCCCTATGAAGAGAGGGATGCGGTGTGCTCTCTCGAGCGCGCCTTCCAAGCATCATCAGTCGAGGAACGAGACAGCAAGAGCGAGAACCCTCCCAAGGCAGTTCCCAAGAAGAAGAAGACATCACCCAGCTCAAGGCCTCAGGAGGTTGGCATCTCCGGGGGCGCCGCGTCAGGATCTGTGCCCGTGCAAGGGGCGCCTCCCTCCGTCGCATAGGAAGGCACGCCTGGCGCCCTCCTCGGGCAAGGCTTGGGGGCTCTCTCCTGGAGGGCCTCATACTTTGCCAAGATCACGAGGGAGGTGCTCGGGAACCACTTGGAGGTGTGCTTCGTAGCACGTTTCCTTCAGGAAGGCATGGGGCAAGGAGGGCCCAACCCTCAGGAGTTCATCACCAAGGCCACTCAGGAGCTTCAAGAATCGAGAGTCATACGCGGCGATCGCCGCCTACCTGGCGTAGCTCCCCATCCAGGCGAGGATGGTGGGCTGCGCGTCTGCATCGACTACCCGGGGCTCATCCGAGTCACGTCTCAGGAGCGCTTCTGGCCTTCGCGCGTGGGACGTTGTGAGGGCCCGCTGCACAGCTACGTTTGCATGCCTTTCGGTCTGCCGAACGCGGCTGCCGCTCACCAGCGTCTTCTGTGGAGCATTCTGGCAGCTCAGGAGGCCAGACACCACGCGGTCCTGGCGAAGATGGAGATGGTCCTCTAGGAACAGCCCGGACCCCTTGAGCCTACCGAGGCTCAGGGCTTCGGTGGCTCCTCAGGATCGGCCTCTTCACCGCACATCATCAGCTACTCCAACACCCGCTCTACAATGGTATCAGGTGACATCTTTTGAGTTCATTTCAGCTGGGAGTGCCCTCAGGGCTGCATTATTCCTAGGACGCGTGGGTCTGTCCCTACGGCATGTATCCCTTTCGCTTATGTTTTTAGTTTACATTGCTGGGGGCGCCCCTCAGGCTTGATCATCCCCAAACCGCTCGGGCCTGACCCAGTGGCATGTATCTTTCCTGCATCTATCTAAGATGATTTGCCTTTCATGCTTAACCTGCCTATGATTATCCCCAAGCCGCACGGGCCTTTTTCTCCCTCATGCAAATCGCTTGCACATTAAAAGGGGGGCGCCTGAGCATCGCGACTCAGGATCTCTTACTGGCTCTCCAGCCCTCACCCCCTGGCCTTGTCCACGGCATCGCGACCTGGCATACCAGCGGCGACTGAACTCACTCGAGGGCCGAGACCTGAGGACGTAGAGCATTTGTATCTAACCACCTCGCAGGAACACTCAGCCACCCAAGGCTCAAGATCAGGCGCAACCCGCCTTGAGGTAGGGCCTCATGAGTCCCACGCTGGCTCACGAGTGCCCAGATACACCTCGTCTAGCCCTACCGTGCCAGCCACGTGTCAGGGAGGGGCTGTACACGCCCCCGGGGCTCCTCCCGGAGGGGGCCCCCTCCCACATACCAGTGGAAGCACCATGCTCCGTGCTGGCTGACAACACTGCCGAGGAGCGGCTATGCCCGTACACATATGGAAGCGCTATGCTCTGCGCTAGTGATAAACAACTGAGGGCAGCCCACGGCTGTATCAACCTCAGGGAGCCCAGAGCTCAGTGTTTGGCCTCATCACAACGACTCCACTCGGGAACGCCGTGCGAGGGTGCTAGACACGGGGGCTGCGCCCGAGTCACACTCGAGCGTACGCCACCTAGCCAGGTCCCTCGGACCTGGTCGTCGCGCGCCCCTCCCCGAGCGAAGCCAAGGTATGAAGACCGTTTGAGCATCAAGGGGGACTCCTGAGCATCGCGACTCAGGAGCCTAACTGGTCACGTAGCCCTCACTCCTTAGTTCCACAAGGCTAACGGCGGTTGAGGTATGTGCGGGGCCGGGCCCTGCCGACGTAGAACGACAGATCTACTCCTACACCCCCTCCCTATTTGTTGTTTGCGCGTCAAGGGGGACTCCTGAGCATCGCGACTCAGGAGCCTAACTTGTCATGTAGCCCCTCACTCCTTGGTCCCGTCCTGGTGATCCGGTCGGGGTTAACGGCGGCTGAGGTATGCACGGGGCCGGGCCCTGCCGACGTAGAACATAAAGCAAATAGGAAGGAAACCGCAAAATCTTGAAGCAAATCCAGAAGAAAATATTACAAAGCATAAGTTGTCCTCACGATACCAAACACAAGTTTAAACAGGAAAGAGGCCGCAAGAAGATCACCCTTGGGCAGCGCCGTCATTCGTCAGGAGCTCCGCCTCCATGGTGGGGTTGCACCTATCAGCTCCACCTCCCGAGGCCGCGGAACCAGCAGTACCTGCATTGGGCGCAGTGGTGAAGGCGTGGAACTTTGCCATCAGGGCTTCCGCTTGGCCCTTCACGGCTTCAGCAGCAACGGCGGAGCGCTCGGCGTCCATAGGCTCCAGCAACCCATCGAGGTTGGCGCCAGGGTCGCGAAGGTAGACATGGCTGAGGACCCGTGTTAGCGCCGCAGAGGAAAGGACGCGAGCTTCAACCTCGGCCATGGGGCCGACGCCGGTCACGACTTCCTCAAGCGCTTCGACCAAGTAGGGAAGTAGCTTGATGGAGCCGTCCTTGGCCCCAGCCAGCGGCTTCTCCAGGCCACCATCATAGACCGTCTTCAGTGCCTTGAGAGACCTCTCCTCAAGATTCACGAAGGCCACGCGATCTTCGGCCAGAACTTTCGCCTTGGCATCCAGCTCGGTCCTCTCCGCCTTCAGCTTCTGCTCCAGCGTCTTCAGCCAACTGCGATCAGCGGACAGCTCGGCGTCGCGGTCCCCGATGGCGGCATCCCGAGCCTTCATCTCTTCCTCCCTTGCCTGGCGGTCATGAGCCTCTTTGGCGAGCCCATCATGCAAACCCTGCAGCTCGTCCTCCGGCGCCTTGCACCAGTCCTGGGCAACCGTGGCATCCTTCAGCGCCGCGTCGCGGGCGGCTGCATTCTGGGTGGCAACTTGCTTCTCCTCCTTAGAAGCTGCCACATCCTGGCTCAGCGCCGCTCAGACGGAGGTGTCGGAGTGAACCCAGTCAGAGATCAGCTCCAGGCACCCGGCCACCAGGCGAGGGTTGGCGCCCTGGAGGTCTTCTCGCAGCTGGCCCAGCTCAGCAGCGGCATGGTCCAAGACGATGAAGGAGTCAGAGGAGTCAGGAACCAGTGGAGCAGGAGGAGAAGACGGCAGCGTGATCACGGCTTGGGAGTGTCGGTGTCAAAACCGGCGGATCTCGTGTAGGGGGTCCCGAACTGTGTGTCTAAGGCTAATGGTAATAGGAGACTGGGGACACGATGTTTACCCAGGTTTGGGCCCTCTCGATGGAGGTAATACCCTACTTCCTGCTTGATTGATCTTGATGGTATGAGTATTACAAGAGTTGATCTACCACGAGATCGGAGAGGCTAAACCCTAGAAGCTAGCCTATGGTATGATTGTTGTTGTGTCCTATGGACTAAACCCTCCAGTTTATATAGACACTGGAGGGGGCTAGGGTTACATAGAGTCGGTTACAGAGAAGGAGATCTACATCCGAATCGCCAAGCTTGCCTTCCACGCCAAGGAGAGTCCCATTCGGACACGGGACGAAGTCTTCAATCTTATATATTCATAGTCCAACAGTCCGGCCAAAGTACATAGTCCGGCAGTCCGGATACCCCCTTATCCAGGAATCCCTCAGTAGCCCCTGAACCAGGCTTCAATGACGATGAGTCCGGCGCGTAGATTGTCTTCGGCATTGCGAGGCGGGTTCCATCTATGAATACTCCAAAATAAATTCCGAACACAAGGACCGTGTCCGGATCTGCAAGACAAATTCCACATACCATCGTAGAGAGAACAATAATCCATGAATCTAATCTACTGACAGCTCTTCGTAGCATGACATCACGCCACGGCCTGGCTCTTATTCGAACTGTTTTTAGAACCAGCTACCGCACACATCGCGAGGCGGCTTCTTTGGCACGTCCTGTCAAAGCAGAGATCGTGTCCCCCTTATCGCGGGATTATCATCAATACGGGTGTGGGTAACACAACCGTGCCATCAATCGTGGCGCTTTAGGGAAATGAGTAATTTTGACAGGCAAGTGGGGAGGCGCACATTCTTTCACCTTCTTTACAAAGGGATAAGGATCCCCCGTTTTCACCCACGCCTTCTTCCTCCTTTGCTCATCCGTCCTTGCACTCTCGAGCCCTAGCGCCCAAGTTCTCACCTTCTCCGTGGATGGCCTCTCCTTCATGGAGGAGGTATCACCAAGCTTCAGGCGGCCGGATACCTGGCCGAAAACATTGCGCACAGGCTTCCGGCGGAGGGACAGATCACCCCTACCCCAAAGTCTCAGGAGAGACTAGTATTCCTCCCTCATTTCATCCGCGGACTAGGATTTCCACTCCACCCGTTCGTCCAAGGGCTCATGTATTACTATGGGCTAGATTTCCACGGTCTAGCCCCAAACTTCGTCCTCAACATCTCGGCGTTCATTGTCGTGTGTGAGGCCTTCCTCCGCATCAGGCCCCACTTCGGCCTGTGGCTGAAAATCTTCTGCGCGAAGCCGAAGATCGTTAGCGGCCAGCAGGCGGAGTGCGGAGGCGCCATGGTGGGCAAAATGCCTAATGTTACATGGCTTGACGGCTCCTTTGTGGAGACCGTGAAAGGGTGGCAATCAGGGTGGTTCTACATCACCGAGCCGCGTGACGCCAATTGGGTGGCGGCCCCCAAATTCTGATCCGGAATCCCCATGCGGCTCACCTCTTGGGAGAAGAAGGGCCTGGCCTGGGGCAAACCTGTGGAGCTGACCGGATTCGAGACCTGCATCAAAAGTATGAGGGACAAGAATATCAAGCTTGTCAACGTGGTCCAGGTCATGCTCGTCCACCGGATTCTCCCGTGTCAAAGACGGGCTTTCAATATGTGGGAGTTTGATCCAGCCGAACACCATATGCTACACGAGCTTTTCGACATGACGCATAAGGACGTCTGGAAGGTATTGTTCAAGACCGGCGAAGTTCCTCCTCCCATTTCTGAGGACCGCGGGCTTAGTGCAAAGCACCTCGCCAATTCGGTAAGTCCTCTAACCATCAAAAGATGTACCTGTCCCATCATATTTGCGGGAGGATTTTAAGTCACCATGCTGACCAAATAGGATTACGTGAAGACGACGGAGCAGATCGACTATCCGGCTCCGCTGCCTGAAGACCCAGCGACCGCACTCCTAACAGAGATGCTGGCTCCGGTGCCTTACAAGGTGCCAGAGAAGAAGGCCGAAAAGAAGGCCACGGGGACCAGGAAGGGTCTCATGCGCGAGGTTGCGCCGGACGCCTCGCCCGGGGACGATGAGGTGCACTCCTCCCATGAAGGGGGGGAGAAAAAGAAGAAGAAGACGGCCGCCCCATCTGGGAAGGACGAAGGGTCTAGGAAGGCGGCTGCGGGGACCAGAAAAGGTCTCCGGCGCAGGGCCGTGATTGGCTCGTCATCCGAGGATAACGAGGCAGATTCCTCCCACGGAGATGGGGGGAATCATGAAGAAATGCCCCCTCCCCGCACTAGGGAGGAGAAGAAAAGGAAGGCCGCCTCGGGGGAGGAGGCCAGGACGCCGAAGAAAGGGAAGGCGTCCCTTCTGGATCACTCCACCACTGCCGCCTATAGCGAATAGGGGTGGCTGCTGAGGCGCAAGCCCCGGGCGAAGTCATGAGTATCCGCACTCTGTAATATTTTCGTGCGACTCTAACTTTATGGTTCGTAATAACACCGAACACGTGTATGCAGTCCGGCCAGGTCCAATCTCAGGGCATCTTCTTCGGATGGGTCCTTGAGTGTCGGATTTTGGGTTCCGGCAGACCCTTAATATTCAAACACTGGGGTGCGCGCGGAGATTTCGCCCTCTGCCTACCTGCACCTCACCGCCATGCTAGGATCTAAGCTATGAAAAGAACAACACAAGAGACACAGGGTTTATACTGGTTCAGGCCACCATTGTGGTGTAATACCCTACTCCAGTGTGTGGTGTGTGGATTGCCTCTTGGGCTGCTGATGAACAATACAAGGAAGAATAGCCTCGCGAGGGGTTCTTACGTTGGTGGTTCTGGCTAAGGTTCGATTCGTCCCCTCTACTTTGAGAGTGGCTAGTCCTATTTATTGGCAGGGGCCCTGGGCCTCTTCCCAAATATTGAGCGAGAAGGGCGCCAACACTTGGCCATTTTGAAGGGGAACATCTAGTACACTTATCCTGACTAAAGTTGGTCCTCGCCTGCCAAAGGCTCTGGTGATGACGCCGGCTTGGGCTCCACGATGACCTCCATCCTACCATTCTGCTGGTCTTGGTCTTGTTGCACCAAAATGGCTGCCTTTGCTTGATACTCTCGCCTGTGCTTGACCCCTTTGCACCAAAGGGGAAACAAGGACTCTGCGCAGGCCGGCGCCCGCCTGGCTTTGGTCGTCACGGCTCACGTCATGGGCACCTCGTGAGGTACCCCGCCTTGATCTCTCTGCCTCCTCGCGAGCCAGCTTGAGGAGGCCGTGCCTGAGGAAGCTTCCTGTCATCCGCCCCGCGAGGCTTGGCCTCTCGCGAGGGTCTTGAGCTCGTGCTGATGAAGATGGGCCGCGCTGGGCTGCCCCTTGAACGACGCCGCAGGCCGCAGGCAGGCAAGTCTGGGGACCCCTGTTCCCAGAACACCGACAGTAGCCCCCGGGCCCAAGGCGCGCCCGGGCTTGGCCGAGCAGGGAAGCGAAGGGGCAAGTGGAAAGCGCCATGGGCCCTAACAGCCTGTGGCCTTGGGCGCCGTGTGGCGGTTGATTAGACGTGGGCGGCTCCACTCCCCCATGACGCCTCGGCAATTGTGCGAACTAACAAGTCCCTGCATGCAAAGCGGGTCATGATTACCTGCGATCGTGGAGGCCGGCGGTTGGCCTCCTCTGGCTATAAGTACGTGACGACGCCTGCCCTTCCAGTCCATCCCCCCTTGCTTCTCCTTCTTCATGGCTCCGCCAAAGAGGTTCTCGGCTGCGGAGATAGGGAAGGCCCGCCAGGAGGGGCCTAACCCTCCCCTTCCCAAGCGTGGTCGAGGCCGTCCCCGAAAACTCCCACCGAGTCCCACGGTGGCTCCTCGCGGCCGTGAAGGCGATCTCCTACGCGGTGACGGACGGAAGACCGCCGCTGGGGGCGCGCTGTGGCCGCGCGACCCCCTCGGCCGTGCTCCCACTCGGCAGAGGTTCTGCCGAAGTTTGTTGTGTGGTCGGCGGAACCGGCCTGCACCCGGCTCCAACTCCCTCGCTTCCTCTTAGGTGAGCTTTCGGCCGGCGCCCCAGGCGGCCTCTGGCTTCAGGGGGACGGCAGCTGCAGCCGAGCCTCCTGGGCTTCGCTGGAGGTCTCTGCAGCCGGCAGCTTGGCCCTGACCCGCGGCTGGCAAACGTTTGCCCCCGCGTGCGGCCTGAGCCGACGGTGCACCCTGCACTTCAAGTTCGACGGTGACGCCACCCTCTACGTGAGGGTGTTCGGGGAAGACAGTCGCCGCGCTGGGTGTTGCCCTGAGAACGACGACCGCGGCCGTGGGCCCAGCCCCAGCAATGATGAAGACGACAGTGCGCGCGGGGTCGGCAGCCCCCGTGGCTCATCAAGCTTCGACGGCTCTTCCTCGAGCAGCGACTCCTCCAGCGGTGGCCGCGATCAGCCTCCGCACCGCCGCGCCTGCCTAGAGGGAGGTAGCGGGTCCACCCGCCGTTGTGCCTCGGTGAAGCGTGAGATGGAGTCTCCCTGAGCTCCGGAGGCAGTTCGAGCCTCGCGAGGTGGTGTCAGGCGAGTCGCGCCTGTTTTGTTCCTTTTTCCTTTCGTGTGCAAAGAGACAGTAGTGTAGGGCCCCGCGAGGGTATGCATGGACTATTGCTGTTAATTATTGTACTGCTTCTGCTATTCCGGTATTGTGCCTTCATGCCGCACACCTGCACGCAGAAATTACTTAGCTTGGGGGGGAGCCCTGTCGTGGCCTTGGCTTGCCGAAGCCGAGGCCTCGTTGACCGCTTCACGTCCTGTGAGAGTTAGTTTGGAGAGGTAGTTCCCAGCCTCAGCCGTGGAGGCGACTAACCCAGGTCCTATGTTCGTGTCGCGGTGCCCGTGGGGCACGGACCGGAGGGGTGCTCCTATAGTGGACCCGGGTAGAGAAACCTTGAACGATAGGGGCGGAAAACACTCGCGAGGGTGCCCGCGTTGCTCCCTCGCGAGACTTGCGCGAGAGAAATTGGGGCAGGAGGGCGAAAAAGGCAAAGAGTCATAAGCCCAAGACGATAACAACTTCAATAAAACCTCGAATGGGAATGAACAGCCAACTGCAGAAAGCAAATGAGAAAGGCCGCGTCCGGCACCTAATCTAGTCTTTGACGTCTTCTCACCAGCGCGGAGCTAAGTGCTGCCACTGGGCGTGGGAGGGAGCCCTAGGGCCTGAGGCCGACGCTCCTGAGACTCCGGGGCGTGTACAGCCCCACTCATTATTACGTGAGAGTGTCACGGGCGGCGAGCTTCACAGGCATTGGCCTTCTTCACAGGCTCCGGGCCTTTCTTGGGAGGATAAACTTCACAGGCGTTCGCCTTCTTCACAGGCTCTGGGCCTTTTCCAAAATGCAACGGCTTCACAGGCGTTCGCCTTCTTCACACACTCTGGGCCTTTTCCAAAATGCAACAGCTTCACAGGCATTCGCCTTCTTCATAGGCTCTGGGCCTTTTCCAAAATACAACAGCTTCACAGGCGTTCGCCTTCTTCACAGGCTCTAGGCCTTTTCCAAAACGCGACAGCTTCATAGGCGTTCGCCTTCTTCATAGGCTCTGGGCCTTTTCAAGGGTAAAATCTCCGGAGGTGCTGGATGTTCCACGCGTTCTGGATGGGCACCCCCTCTTGAGTCTCCAAGCGCACGGAGCCGGGCCTGGAAACATGAACAACCTTGAACGGGCCCTCCCACATGGGAGAGAGCTTATGCAATCCCTCCCTGGAGAGGACCCGCCTGAGCACGAGGTCTCCTACCTCGAGAGTCCTGGGGCGGATGTTGCGGAGTGGTATCGCCGCAACGCTTGTTGGTATCTTGCCGCTCGGAGCGTGGACTCCCGACGATGCTCCTCCCCCAGCACGAGGTCCGTCCCCCGCATGGCGTCCTACTGCGCCTCGTTGAACGCTAGGACCCGCGCAGAACAACGTCTGACCTCGTGAGGGAGGACCGCTTCAGCCCCACAGACTAGGAAGAACGGGGTCTCGCCTGTTGGCTTGGTCGCGGTCGTGCGGATGGACCACAACACGGACTGAAGCTCGTCGTACCAACCTCGGCCGCAGGCCTCCAGCTTCTTCTTGAATGTCCTGGTCTTGAGGCCTCTTAGGACCTCCACGTTGGCCCGCTTGGCCTGACCGTTGCTCAGGGGGTGCGCCACAGAAGCGTAGCATATCTGCGTTCCAAGGTTAGCACAGTATGTTTTGAAGAGGTTACTGGTGAACTGCGAACCATTGTCGGTGATGATGCGATTCGGCACCCCGAACCGGCTCACGATGCCCTTGATGAATTTGACCGTAGAGCCTGCGGGGATGGTGCGGACGGCTTCCACCTCAACCCACTTAGTGAACTTGTCCACGGCGACGTAGAGGTAGCGATAGCCCCCTGGCGCCCGAGGAAACGGGCCCAAGATATCCAGCCCCCAGATCACGAATGGCCATGAGAGGGGTATAGTTTGCAGACCTCTGGCTGGCTGATGGATCTGCTTGGCGTGGAATTGGCAGGCCTCGCAAGCTTTCACCATTTCGACGGCATCATTGAGCGCAGTAGGCCAATAGAATCCACTGCGGAACGCCTTGCCAATGAGGGTTCGTGACGATGAATGATGCCCACAGTCTCCACCGTGTATATCTGCCAGCAGTTCCTTTCCTTGATCCCTGGAGATGCAGCACAGGGACACATCATTTGGTCGCCTCTGGTAGAGCTCTCCATCCTTGATGCAGTATGCTGTGGCCTACCGCGCCACGCGCTCTGCTTCCTCCTCCTTCTCTGGCAAGGTCCCTTGCGTCAGATAGCTCCGGAGCTCCGTGATCCAGCACCCCTCCAGAGGCTCCATCGTCAAGAGCAGACGCGCCCCTGAGGCCGGGCCATAGACCGGGGCTCCCGAGGCTGGCGGCTGGGGGAGCTCCTCCCGAGGCTGCACCGCGCTTGATAGCGATGGCGTGGCCGAGGGCTTGAAGAGCCGCTCCTCAAAGACACCAGGCTCCTGAGGTAGCCGCCTGGATGCTCGTTTGGCGATGTCGTCGGCCTCCTGATTGGTGCCACAGGGCACATGCTGCAACTCTAGCCCCCAGAAATGCTTCTCCATCCAGCGGTCCTCCGCAAGGTAGGCTTCCATGTGCTCATCCCTTGGCTCGTATACTTTGTTGGAGAAGTTGACAAGGAGTTGTGAATCGCCCTTGATGGTAAGGCGCTTCACTCCTAGGGCGGCCGCGACCTTTAGGCCTGCTATCAGGCCTTCATATTCTGCTATGTTGTCGGAGACCTTTTCTCCATGCTAGAAACAAAGCTGCACGGCATAGTAGAGCTTGTCTTGAGTAGGAGATATAAGCACCGCATGGGCCCCCGCGCCGTGCCTGGAGAACGCCCCATCGAAGTACATGACCCAACCGTCCAGCGCCTCGCTTCTCGGTGAGAGGGATCGATCCTCATCAGCCTTGAGGCCCGGTGCCTCTGTCCACTCTGCCACGAAATCCACCAAGGCGGCCCCTTTGATGACTCTGGTTGTGCTGAATTCGAGCTGAAACGCTTGCAGTTCAATGTTCCACTCAGCGACTCCTCCAGCTGAGTTAGGGCTCCTAAGCACCCTTTCCAAGGGGTACGCTGAGACAACCTTGATGGGGTGGCCCTGAAAATAGTGCCGCAGCTTGTGCGAGGCCACCAATAGCGCGAGTAGGAGTTTCTGAGGCATGGGGTATCGTGCCCTTGCATCCCTCAACACTGTGTTGACGAAGTATACAGGATGTTCAACGAGGCTGGGAATGCTGGTGTTGATGGCGCCCTCCGGAGACTGCGGTGCCTCCTGAGGCAGGTGAGCCCCCAGCAGCTGTTTGCTAGGGGGAGGGGTCTCTGCTGCTCCGAGTGGGCTCTCCTACGGCGGCTGATCCTTCTTGGCTGTGGTAGTAGCCTCCGTGGGTTTTCCTTGTGCATGCTTCGCCCCGATCCGGGCAGATGTTGTGGCCTTGTTCCGTCGCTCCTCCCTAACTACCACCAGGGCTGCGCTGGCGGAGTAGGGAGTGGCTGCAAGATAGAGCACCAGGGGCTCCTGAGGGCATGGGGCCACCATTACCGGAGGGCTGGTTAGGTACTTCTTGAGATCTTGGAACGCCTTGTCGGCCTCTTCAGTCCATTCAAAGGGTCCCTTTTCTTCATCAGCTGGAAGAAAGGCAGCGCTCGCTCCCCTAACTTGGAGATGAAGCGCCCTAGTGCTGTCATGCGCCCAGTGAGATTCTGCATTTCTCTGAGGGTCTTTGGCAGGCTCATGTCCTCGACCGCCTTGACCTTTTCTGGGTTAGCCTCGATGCCTCGGTGGGACACGAGGAAGCCCAAGAGCTTGCCTGAGGGAACCCCGAACACACACTTCTCTGGGTTGAGCCGCAAGCTCACGGTGTTGAGGCTCGCGAATGTTTCCTCCAGGTCTTGTATCAGGGTCTTGGCCTCGCGAGACTTCACCACAATATCATCGACGTAAGCCTCCACGTTCTTCCCGAGCTGTGGGCCTAAGGTGATGTGCATCAGCCGCTGAAAGGTCGCTCCTGCATTGCGCAGCCCGAAGGGCATGCATGTGTAGCAGTACACCCCACACGGGGTCAGAAAAGCCGTTTTCTCCACATCTTCTACCGCCATCTTGATCTGGTGATACCCAGAGAAGGCATCCAAGAAACATAACAGGTCGCACTCAGCAGTGGAGTCGACGATCTGATCGATGCGGGGGAGCGGAAACGGATCTTGCGGGCAAGCTTTGTTGAGGTTGGTGAAGTCGACATACATACGTTCCTTCCCCCCTTTCTTTGGCACAACGACTGGGTTGGCCAACCAATCCGGGTATCGGACCTCGCGAATGACCCCTGCAGCTTCCAACTTGCGGGTCTCTTGGATGATGAAAGCCTGCTTTTTCATGGACTGCCGCCTTGCTTTCTGCTTCACGGGGCGGACATTGGGGCACACGTTGAGGTGGTGCTCGATTACGCCTCTGGGGATCCCCGCCAGCTGTCGGGCTCCCATGCGAACACCTTCTTGTTCGCGTGCAGGAACTTGACCAGCGCCTCTTCCTGCTCGGGCTCGAGGTTGGCACCTATGGTGAAGGTGGCGTCAGTGGATCCATCCTCGCCAACCAGCATCTACTTGGTTTCTGCCTTGTCTTGGGTGAACAACTGCTTCTTCTTGGCCGGCGCAGCCCCCTTGGGCTCAGGGGCGTCCGGGTCGGCAGGCTGCGCTGATGCAGCCGCTTTAAAGGCGAGCTTGAGCGCTTGCAAGGCATCCCCAGTGTCTCCGCACACGGTGAGGATGCCACTGCTCCCGGGCATTTTCATGAGGTTGTACGCCGGGTGAGTCGCGGCCATGAATCGGGCCAGCGCTGGGTAGCCGAGGATGGCGTTGTATGGGGGCTGATGGGGACGATGTCAAAGTCGATCAGCTCCGTGCGGAAGTTGTCGTAGGTGCCGAAGGTTACCGGGAGACGGATCTGCCCCAGGGAGATGGATGACCCACCCCCGACACCCAAGAAGGGCCGGCTGGGCTGAAGCCGCTCCGGTGGTATGTGGAGGAGGCTGAAGGCTTCAATCGAGAGCACGCTGAGGCCCGAGCTGCCGTCGATGAGAGTCCTGGTGACGGCCACCTGGCAGATGGTGGGGGTGCACAGCATTGGGAGCGCGCCCGAGCAGGCTGAGTTGGAGGGGTGGTCCTCCGAGCTGAAGGCCAGATCGGCCGGGGGCGCCGACCGGCCTGAGGGAGCCCCCTGCCGCGTGGCGGCAGCGCCGACCTGGCGAACGAACGGCTTGACGCGGCGGCCTGAAGGTGGCGCCTGTGAGCCGCCAAGGAGGGCCGCGACAGCCGGAGCAGGCGGCGCGCTGCCCATCGTAGAGCGAATCGTGGAGTCGATGGAGAGCGGGTCGGCGGAAAGAAAAGCCCCGGCGCACCCCTACCTGGCACGCCAAATGTCGGATTTTGGGTTTCGGCAGACCCTTAAGATTCGTACACTAGGGTGCACGCGGAGATTTCGCCCTCTGCCTACCTGCACCTCACCGCCATGCTAGGATCTAAGCTAGGAAAAGAACAACACAAGAGACACAGGGTTTATACTGGTTCAGGCCACCATTGTGGTGTAATACCCTACTCCAGTGTGTGGTGTGTGGATTGCCTCTTGGGCTGCTAATGAACAATACAAGGAAGAACAGCCTCGCGAGGGGTTCTTGCGTTGGTGGTTCTGGCCACGGTTCGATTCGTCCCCTCTACTTTTAGAGTGGCTAGTCCTATTTATAGGCAGGGGCCCTGGGCCTCGTCCCAAATATTGAGCGAGAAGGGCGCCAACAATTGGTCATTTTGAAGGGGAACATCTAGTACACTTATCCTGACTAAAGTTGGTCCTTGCCTGCCAAAGGCTCTCGTGATGACGCCGGCTTGGGCTCCACGATGACCTCCATCCTGCCGTTCTGCTGGTCTTGGACTTGTTGCACCAAAATGGCTGTCTTTGCTTGATACTCTCGCCTGCGCTTGCCCCCTTTGCACCAAGGGGGAAACAAGGACTCTGTGTAGGTTGGCGCCCGCCTGGCGCCCGCCTGGCTTTGGTCGTCACGGCTCACGTCATGGGCACCTCATGAGGTACCCCGCCTTGATCTCTCCACCTCCTCGCGAGCCAGCTTGAGGAGGCCGTGCCTGAGGAAGCTTCCTGTCGTCCGCCCCGCGAGGCTTGGCCCCTCGCGAGGGTCTTGAGCTCGTGCTGATGAAGATGGGCCACGCTGGGCTGCCCCTTGAGCCACGCCGCAGGCCGCAGGCAGGCAAGTCTGGGGACCCCCGTTCCCAGAACACCGACATTGAGTGCGTCGGAGATGGATTCGCTCCCGACGGCCACCTCCCCACGACCTGCGGATGACACCAAAGTGTTGTCCCAAAGGATATCAGAGCAGGGGGCGACGCTTCCGGAGACGCCCTAAGGCAAAATCCCAGACGCCGGGTACATGGGGGGTAAGATCCCCATGGATTATGCGGACGAGAGCCACAGCATGTCTGGCTCTCTGCCGGTTACTGCACCAGAGCCTTCACAGGTTCCGGATTCAAGCGAGCAGCCCCTCGCTAAGGAGAGCGAGCCAGCCGTGCCGATGACCTCCGTCCAACCGGAGGCGTCGGTTAATTTGAAAGTGCTTCGCAGCGCTTCCATCAATGAAGAGCACCGTACTCTCATGGGTACGGTGATTGAGAAGGTCCGGTCCGCCAAAAGCGGATTGACCGAAGCCTGCACCAGCCTTCTAACAGGCTTTGAGGTAAGTAAAAAAAGCATGAGAAAATATCACCCAATAGACAGTAGCCCCTGATACTCTGTTTGGTGTTCGGAAAGAAAAAGCCAAACGGGGGGTCAATTATTAATCTGTAGGAGTCTGACAGTTGTTGTCTATGGTAATGAGCAGGCGCTGCTGCTGACCGCCGCTGCGCGCACAACGGAGTTTGCCGGACTCAGGCAGGACCTGGGGCAAGCCACAAAGGAGCTCGGCCCTCGTTAAGAGGCAGGTCGAGGAGAACAAAGGTAAGTGATACCCCGTTCGTGTGTCATATAGGGAAGAAAAATTGGTGGTGCTAACAAGAAGCATCATGATTTTTAATAGGGGTGGCAACCGAAGTGGCAACCCTGAAGAGAGCGATGTCCCCAGCCAAAGCCAAGGAAGCCACGGAGCGCACCGAGCATGAGAAACAAGATGCTCAGGTGGGGGTGGTACAGCAAGAGCTCCAGGAGTTCGGCAAGAAGTTCGAGTCCTTGGAGCATGACTTCAAGACGCAAGCGTCTGAGCTTGCCAAAGCCCTCGAGAGTGCAAAAGATGCCAAGGCCGAAGCACAAAAGGCCCTCCAGGAAATCCAAGTGGCCAAGAAGATAGCGGCGGGTAAGGCATTTATTATGCAAAGCCAGCATGTGGAGGAGACATTTCTTTTACTCACCCGCATCCAGAGCTCTCCAGGGGCATTCGTAGATCTGTCACGCAGCATATCAAATGCCGCGGAGTTCTACCATGCCGAAGAGGGGAGCTTGATGGAGAAGCTGTTCTGGTCCTAGTATACTGGAGCCGAACACCCAATGTCTCTGAGTGGCCAACTGAAGCAGTTGGTCGAACTCCACCGGGTGGGAGAATTGGCCATGAAGGACCTCATAGTCCAGATGTGGCCTGGTGAGCCCCTGCCTGATAGCTACTTCGGCCTTATAAAGCGGATGGTAAGTGCATGCCCGCGGCTTGAGGTTATCAAGCAGTCCGTCTGTATTGAGGGTGCCCGCCAGGCCTTTGCCTGTGCGAAGGTGCATTGGGCCAGATTGGACGCTGAGAAGCTGGTGAAGGAAGGACCCCTAGAGGGTAAGGAGCACCGCTGCCCCGAGAAATATTATGACGGCGTCATGAAAGGCGCTCGCCTTGTGGCCGATGAATGCCCCAAGAATGTAATCTTTGAGTAAATGAACTCATGTCATCTTTGTAATATAAGAACGAGTTTGCGTACGCTATATAAGCTTTGTTAATTTAAAATGTTACCTTCTGTGTGGCCGTTTATAAAATTCTGAGAGTAGGCTAGTCGTCGGCTTCCGCCCCCGTGTAGCTAGTACTGGGGTGTTCGTGGAAAACCCAAACACTCTTTATCCAAGTTTTTGGTCCTTTAAGGAGGTGTTTGGCGCAGTGAATGAGGCAATCAGACTATGCGGCTTTATAACTCTCACTTGGCCATAGAAGTCTATAATTTTAAATTTCGGCGAAGCCCCTAGTATTCGAAAGGCCGAACTAGGGCGCTATACACGCCTAAATTGAACAAGGCCGATTCCTCACTTTAAGCGGAAAAAATCTTTAAGGATTTAGTACGTCTCGAACAGCGACCAGCTCTCGCCGCATCATGACAGTCAGTTTTCGGCTTTCTCTACTGAGGTGCTCATCCGGAAGAACCGGGACACAATCGCAGTAGTTCTCCCCGCGCTACCTTAGCCGATATAACGGAACGTAAGGTACCAAAACAAGGGAGCCGGGCTAACCCAACTATTGACCCAAGACATGATTCAGAGCTGATGCATATAATGCTATAAGTTCGGGGTGCCGCACTGTCAAAAGTGTTCGGACTTTTATTGCCATATTATGGGGCTCAATAGAAAGCACCTGGCGAACGGATCGTACCAAATTGTACGGATCCAACATTAAATAAATATTCAAGGGAAAATATGAAGATAGTAATAAGAGGCTGACGTTGTATACTGTTTCCCATTTATTTGGATAATACGGCCAAGCGTATGTGTACAATTAATGCATTAAGCAAAGAAAAATAGGACTATTTGACATGTCCTATCCAAGGGCAGGCTGCATGCGGGTATGTAAGAACAGGTATAACGATCCTTGAAAGAAACCGCCTGGGTATTCCCTTGTGTGCAAAGCCTCTTGCCTCCTTGGTGTTCCCCTTCAGTGATGAGTCCGACAGCCTGGTTCTCTGAAGGGGCTTCCTGAAAGTAGGGTCCTGAAAAGAAATAAAGTTGAAGGATGTGCGGGCCTCGTGGGGGCTGAACCGCACTGTGAGCTGCATCGTCGGCTTGCCTCCGCATATGCCCATGGTATTTTGAGTGTGTAGTTGTGTACGCGTGGCACAAATGCCTCCTCAATGGGGCTATTGCGGAGGCCAGATTGCATAGTGCGGTACCGCATTAAATCGAGCGAACGCAGTTCGTCCCAATAGTGCATGATAGCCACTACAGAAAGGGACGATGTCGAAGATTAATTCCTCGCTTCGGAAATTATCCGGAGATCCGAAGACCACTCCAGTGTTATTGAGCCCGTACAGCGGGTCTCTACCCCTGGAATTACACCATTAAAGGTGGTTTTGGTTGGCTTGATCCGTGAGGGATCGATGCCATTTTGTGCACTATGTCCTGATAAAGCAGGTTCAGGCTACTGCCACCGTCCATAAGGAATCACGTGAGGTGGAATCCGTTGATGATTGGGTCAAGGACCCATGCGGTTGAGCCGCCATGACGGATGCTGGTAGGATGGTCCCTATGATCAAAAGTGATCGGGCGGGATGACCATGGGTTGAACTTTGGGGCGACTAGCTCCATCGCATAAACGTCCCTAAGTGCACGCTTTCGCTCCTATTTGGGGATGTGGGTAGCATAGATCATGTTTACCGTTTTCATCTGGGGGGGATTTCTTCTGTCCCCCAGGGTTCGGACGCCGGGGCTCCTCGTCATCATCACTGTGCAGCCCCTTGTCATTATTCTCGGCATTTATCTTGCCGGCCTGTTTGAACACCCAACAATCTCTGTTAGTGTGATTGGCTGGTTTATCGGGGGTGCCGTGAATCTGGCACGAGCGGTGGAGTATGCGGTCCAGACTGGACGATCCCGGATTGTTTCTTTTAAAAGGCTTCTTCCGCTGACCGGATTTGGAGTTGCTGAATCCGGCATTGACTGTCATATCTTTGGCATTGCCGCCATTGTTCCGATGCTTATGTCTATTGCGTCGTGGCTTTCTGTTACTGTCGCGGACATCTGAAGTGCCGGAGTTTCCTGGCACGGTGCTACTGCGAGCCAGCCAGCTGTCCTCGCCCGCACAAAAGCGGGTCATTAGTGTTGTGAGGGCCGCCATGGACTTCGGTTTTTCTTGGCCGAGGTCTCGGGCAAGCCACTCGTCGCGGATGTTATGCTTAAAGGCCGCTAGGACCTCGGTGTCCGGACAGTCGACAATTTGGTTCTTTTTAGTTAGGAACGGAGTCTAGAATTTCCTGGCTGACTCTCCGGGCTATTGGGTAATGTGACGTAAGTCATCAGCATCTGGTGGTCGCACGTAGGTGCCCTGGAAGTTGTCAAGGAATGCATCCTCAAGATTTTCCCAACTGCCAATGGAGTTTGCTGCCAGGCTATTCAGCCAATGTCTGGATGGCCCTTTAAGCTTGAGGGGGAGATACTTGATGGCATGTAGGTCATCACCGCGAGCCATGTGAATGTGGAGAAGGAAATCTTCAATCCATACCGCGGGGTCTGTTGTGCCATCGTATGACTCGATGTTGACAGGTTTAAACCCTTCTGGGAATTCATGTTCCATTACTTCATCATCGAAGCAGAGGGGGTGTGCGGCGCCTCTGTGCTGGGCTATGTCACGACGCAGTCCGGCTAGGTCTGGTCGGTTATGTCCGGCCCGACCGGATTTATTATTAGTGTATCCGGCATGACGGTCATCGTCATGTGTTGTGGCGCGCCCTCGTGATCCGTAGATCGATCTTGGTTGTCCTGCATTGTTTTCCAATGTGTCTCGCAGGTCCTGCGTATTGCCCTGGGCCGTAGTAAACCGGTGTGGGGGTGCGGGCTGGTACGCCGTTTTATCCCGGCCACGAGGTGGCCGGTCAGCCTCATCTTGTGCTGGTAGTTCAGGCTCTTCGGCCTCTTCTTCTAGCGATTTGTGCTTTGGGTATCCCCTGATTGGGGCTCGAGTCCGTACTCCTCGGCCGCCAGGACCTCGGTCCATCTGTCTGCGAGCAGATCTTGATCAGCTTGGAGCTGCTGCTGCTTCTTTTTCAGGCTTCTTGCAGTGGCTATAAGCTGGCTCTTGAAGCGCTCCTGCTCTATTGGATCCTCCGGTACGCCGAATTCGTCGTCACCGAGGCTCACCTCGTCTTCGGAGGGGCATATAGTTGTCGTCCTCCAAGTGTCCGTCCGTCACCTGTTCATTGGGCTGACCTGCCCGTGTTCTTGTTTGGCCTGCTCGAAGGTAGGCTGATGAGGATTGTATTCCTCTTCGGCGCCATCTGGATTGTTTTCTTCTGCAGTGCCGGTGTTGCTGTGGCAGGGCTTAGAGCGGCGCCGATGACGCCCATGCTTTGATTTGTTCCCTGAGGGGTTATCTCCTATTGCCTCATCGCCATCGTTTTCTTTGGGAGTATCCACCATATATATATCGTATGAAGAGGTGGCAGTCCGGCGCCCTATGGGCGGTGGTTCCTGTTCTTCTCCCGCATCGTCGTCTATACTGTCGATGTCTTCGGAGTCGAAGTTAAGCACATCGTTCAAATCATCGACTATGGCTATGAAGTGGGTGGTGGGTGGGTGACGAATTTCTTCGTCGCCTGCTTCCCACTCGAGCCGAACATAGTTCGGCCAGGAATCTCCTGACAGAGAGAGAGACCTTAATGAATTTAGCACATCGCCAAAGGGGGAGTGTTGGAAGATATCCGCGGTGGTGAATTCCATGACTGGAGCCCAATCAGATTCGATGGGCATGGATGCATGCGGTCTGGGACCTACGACCGAAGACAAGTCCGGGGGTCCGGAGACAAAGATTTCCTTAGAAGCGGAGTCTGTGTTCGGCTCCAACACCGATAAGTGTGCGGCCTCCGTGGCGGGGTCCATCCACCCATCCTCGGATGGCACGATCTTCTCTGTATCAAAGTCCGGAGCCATGGCGGGGGCGATATCCCGAATACTGTCCGACGGCAGATCTAAGTCATGCGCGTGGCGATCGTTCAGCGCTCCTGCCGCGGGCTCGAATCCATTGAAGATCAAGTCTCCGCGGACATCACCAATGTAGTTTAGGTTCCTGAACCTGACCTGATGGCCAGGGGCGTAGCTATCGATCTGCTCTAGATGGCCAAGCGAGTCGGCCCGCAGTGCGAAGCCGCCGAACACGAAGATCTGTTCGAGGAGAAAAGTCTCACCCTGGACGGTGTTGTTGAAGGTTGGAGAAGCCATCGAGCCTTACAACGACGACATAGAGGAACTCTCAATGAAAGCACCAATGTCAGTGTCAAAGCTGGCGGATCTCGGGTAGGGGGTCCCGAACTGTGCATCTAAGGCTAATGGTAACAGGAGACTGGGGACACAATGTTTACCCAGGTTCGGGCCCTCTCGATGGAGGTAATACCCTACTTCCTGCTTGATTGATCTTGATGATATGAGTATTACAAGAGTTGATCTACCACGAGATCGGAGAGGCTAAACCCTAGAAGCTAACCTATGGTATGATTGTTGTTGTGTCCTACGGACTAAACCCTCCGGTTTATATAGACACCGGAGGGGGATAGGGTTACACAGAGTTGGTTATAGAGAAGGAGATCTACATCCGAATCTCCAAGCTTGCCTTCCACGCCAAGGAGAGTCCCATCCGGACACGTGACGAAGTCTTCAATCTTGTATCTTCATAGTCCAACAGTCTGGCCAAAGTACATAGTCCGGCAGTACGGATACCCCCTTATCCAGGAATCCCTCAGGGAGACTGGGAGCTCCTGAGTCTTGGCAACCTCAGCGACGGCATCAAGCACCAGCACCTCCAGACTCAGCGGGGCCACGGGGCTGGCACCCCGCCAGGGCGCTCCTCCTGGCCTCGCGAGGACGACCGGGCAGGGGAGGTGCGATCTCCACCGCCTCCCCTTCTCACAGACGAAGATGCGGCCGCAACGGACGAGCCTGCCCCAAGCGGAGCCACCGCGTCCCCCTTCAACTTCTTCGCCGCGGGCGGCAGCCTAACCGGATGATGGAGAACGTCAAGCCCCGATAGCAAAAGCAAGAGCAAAGCGGAGTTCGAGCACTTACTGGTCAATCGCGGCGTGTTCTGGCGGTCTCCTGCCGAGCTTAAAGCCCGTGAGCCTCTTGGTCCGGGTCACAGCCTCGGGAGGTCCAGAGGCAGAGGAGGGCGCGCCAGAAGGGCTGGAGCTGGCTTCGAACAGTGCCGAGGCCGGGGTAGACCCTTGGGAGATCAGCCCCGACCTGTTCTTCTTCGGCACCATGGGCGGGTCCTCTCCCCCCCCCTCCCCGCCTGGTGTCGGCCTCGTCGTCGTCCGGCAAAGTGCGGAGGATGTTGGCCTTGCGGCAAGGGGAAGTCTCCCCTGTCCCCTCAGCGGTCGCGTCCAAGTCACGCTCCTCTTCTTCTTCGTCTTCCTCCCCTCCTCCGCGGGAATCATCAGAAAACAATTCCACCGGCGCTGCCACCTCCTGGCCCTCTGGAGGCACCTCTGGCACCAGACCGCTCCAATCAAAGGTGGGAATGGCATCCACCACCTGTTGCCAGTTGTCGTGGAGGAACAAGGGGACAGGAGCGCCCCCTAGACCTTCCACGTCCTCTCCAACCAGGAAGCGGAGAGCTGCGGCCAGATCCTCATCAGCCAGGTCCTCCGAGTTTAGGCGGAGATTATCATCCGCACCTCCAAGCCTCCACAACGGGCGCGAGTGCACCTGAAGTGGAGCTACCCGCTACGCCAGGAACTCCCTCAGGAGTGTGGCCGCGGTCAGCTTAGCCACCTTCATGTTGCCCGGCCTCAGGTTGGCGTTCATCTTTTCCAGCACCAACTTTGCCCGTCAGTCGTCAAGCTTCGCACGAGACAACGCCTCATCAGCCTGGGGCTGCTCCGTGGGCAGCACCAATCGAGAGTGGATGCATCCGGCATCCAGCATGACCCACTTGCTCCAGAAACCATCGACCCTCTTCTCGGTCTTCGAGATCGTGTTGGCCTTGGAGTACGCAACAAAGCCAGCGCATGCCAAAGTATGGCTGCCGGTGATTCAGAGGGAGAAGAAGTGGCGCAACATAGCCACGGACGGCATCACCCTAATGTGCGCCTCGCAGTAGTAGGCGAAAATCGACAGAAGGAGAACAGAGTTGGGATGGAGATGAAGGGCTTGTAACCTGTAATGGAATAGAACGGTGTAGAAGAACTCGGAGAAGGGGGGCACCAGGCCGGCGATGACGGTGCTCATGAAGAAGGGGTAAAAGGTGCTCCCCTTAGCCTCCGGCGTGGCGGAGCCGGCTCAGAGTACAGTCTCCCCCATCTCGCTGCCTTGCGCCGACGTCATTAGGCACGTAGAGGCGAGATTCTTCTCCGTCATGTTGGGGGGATCCAGAGTCGGTGAGTACCAAGCCGGTGGAGCCTCGGCCACGGCCTTGCGGGGCGCCATTGCTCGCTGGAAGAGGAAGAATGAGGCGGATCTGGAGATTTCAGAAACAAGAGAGCAAGAGCAAGGAAGGGAATCTAAAGCAAGGCGAATGAGAGCAATGAAGGTAGCCTAACCCAGGCCAGCCTTTTTGTTAGTCGGGCAGTTGCCGAGGCAGCATGGGGAAGCAGAGACGCCCATGTCCGATCAACCGCCACACGGCGACCAAGGCCGCACGCTATGGGGGCCCGTGGCGCTCCGCACTTGCCTTTTGGCTTTGCTGCTAAGCCAAGTCCGAGGGTGCCTTGGGCCCGGGGGCTACTATTGGCGTTCTGAGAACGGGGGTCCCCAGACTTGCCTGCCTGCAGCCTATGGCGTGGCTCAAGCAGCGGCCCAGTACGGCCTGCCTTCATCTACCCAAGCTCAAGACCCTCGTGAGGGGCCAAGCCTTGCGGGGTGGATGGCACAAGGCTTCCTCAGGGGCGGCCTCATCAGGCAGGCTTGCGAGGAGGCGGAGAGATCAAGGCAAGGAGTACCTCGCGAGGTGCTCGTGACGCAAGCCATGACGACCGAGACTAGGCGGGCGCCAGGTGGTCGCCAGCCAGCGCGGTGTCCTCGTTTCCTCTTTGGTGCAAAGGGGGCAAGCACAGGCGCGGAGTACTGAGGCATCAAGCAAAGGTTTCCCTATCGGTGCAACGAGACAAAGACCAGCAGGACGGGAGGAAGGAGATCACCGTGGAGCCCAAGATGACGTCATCGCCAGTGCCTTTGGCAGTCGAAGACCAACTTTAGTCAGGATAGCTTGTACTAGCTGTCCCCCTTCAAAATGGCCGTTGTTGGCTCCCTTCCCGCTCAATTTTTGGGAAGTGGACCAGGGCCCCTATAAATAGAGATAGCAACCACAGTAGAAGCCATCTGGATCTCACCTAGAGCCAACAGAGACGGAGCAATTCCTCTCCAAGCACACCACCACAAGAACGCCCCTCCCGAGGCTGTTCTTCCTCTGTACTGTTCATCATCAGCCCCAGAAGCAATCCACCACAGCACACACTAGATTAGGGTATTACACCACAATGGTGGCCCGAACCAGTATAAACCTTGTGTACCTTGTGTTGTTCATCGTGTAGCTTAGATTCACGGCGAGGTTTTGGGGTGTGGATCGGTAGGGAGAAGATCTTCGCGCGCACCCTAGAGTTCGAACCTTAAGGGTTTTTCGGGAACCTGATATCCGACAAGCGCGGACCCTGGCGATGTCGCCTGGAGTAGCTCCATGTTGAGGCGGTATGTTCGGAGGGGTGCGGGCTGCTCCGCAAAGCTGGACGGTGTCAAGGGGCTCTTCTGGGGCCCTAGGTGGGGGCGCGCGGTTGTGTCAGGGACGGGCGCGCGCCTCTACCATCGCCTGCAACGTGGGCAGGGTGCAGAATGGCGCTGCACCCCTGCACGCTGCATCTAGTAGCTCGGGGACCCGTTCCAGTAGGGTGTCGCGGTCGCTTTCCAGCAGCCTGCACCTCAGGAGCTCTCGCGCCACGATGACCGCAACCCACATGTTTGCTTGTTCCTTGCACGTGTGCAGTGCGGTTGCTGCAGCGTAGTTTGCAGATCGCGTGGCGGCACAGTTGCAGCTCGGCGCCAGTGGGACGGCTGCGCCCTGCGCCCCCTGCGGCCAGCCGCCCCAGGCGGAGTGTGGGCCGTGAGCAGGGAGGAGTGGAGATCCTCCTCGTCAGCGGGCGCTGTCGTTGGAGGCCTGAATCACCTAGTGCTCGACATGCGCCCTCGGGGCATCGGCCATGGAGGTGTCAGAGTGGCGGTGGATCGATCGATGGGAGAGAAGATCCGATGCACCCCTACCTGGCAAACCAAATGTCGGATTACGGGTTCCGCAAACCCTTGAGAGGTTCGAACTCTGGGGTGTGTGCAGAGATCTCAACCTACCCAGCCTGCCTACTCGCGATCCTCCTAAGCCTAGCATGACGAGCTCGAAGAGACAAAGAGACACAGCAGGTTATCCTGGTTTGGGCCACCTTGCGGTGTAATACCCTACTCCAGCATTTTGGTGGATTGCCTCAGAGGGCTGAGGATGAACTAGTACAGTGGATGAACAGGCCTCAGGAGGTGAAGTGTTCTTGAGCTCGAGGGGGCTGAGGGGATGTGAACTCGATCAGATCCGATCCGATCCCCTTCTATGGTGGTGGCTAAGTCCTATTTATAGTGGCCCTGGTCCTATTCCCAAATGTTGGCAGGAAGGGATCCCACAACGGCCGGATTTGAAAGGGGACAAGTAGTACAGCTTATCCTGACAAAAGTAGTCTTCGCATGCGAAAAGCCTCTGGTCATGAAGCTACGGTGGGCTCGGCGATGACCTCCATCCTCGCGGTCTTGGTCTTGTTGCACCAGAATGGAAACCTTTGGCTGATTCCTCCGGACTCCACGCCTGTGGCTTGCCTCCCTTGCACCAAAGAGGAAATCAACACTCTACGCCCGCTGGCACCTGCCTGGCCTTGGTCATCATGGCTTATGTCAGCTGAGCCTCGTGAGGTATACCTTGCATAGAACTCTCTGCCCCTTGGGAGCAAGCTTGAAGGGGCCGATCCCTTGGGGGTCTTGGCGTCATCCGCCTCGCGAGGCTTGGCCCCTCACGAGGGTCTTGAGTTGTTGATACTGAAGCTGGGCCATACCAGGCCGTCGATGGAGCCACGTGGTGGGCTGCAGGCAGGCAGGACTGGATACACTACAAAAAAAGACTCATCCGTGACATTTTGGGTCGAACGAATTTTTTTCTGTCATACATATGACACTTCTATGACGATAATTGTGACAAGACCCGATATCATCATAGATGTGATGGGCTCCTACTTCTATGACAAAAAATAATGATAGAAAATGGGCTTTTCATCCTGGGCGGGCCAGAGACGCAGCTGCATGACATTATTTGGGCCGCCCATGACGGGAAAAACCATGGTAGAAGCAAGGGCGAGGAAAATTTCGGGGAGTTCCCGGTTATGGTGGGCGGTCGGGGGACGAGCGATGCGCGTTTCTCTCATACACGTACGCGCGTGTGTGCGAGGCGTTGGCTCTAACTGAACCCGAGCGAGGCGTTGGGCTCTAACTGAACCCGAGTGATTACACTGCAGGCTACGCGTTACTAAACCCGAGCGATCGATCGATGGCTGTTAACTGAACCCGATCGAGCGATTCCTTCGCTACTGCTGCTAACTGAAGCCGATCGATTGGATAAACAGTGAACGTTGCCGGGGGGGTTGGATGAACAGTGAGCGGTGGGGGTGGATGCAGGACCCCGTGGTGTTGCCTCTGGATGAATAGGACGACCCCGTGGAGGGCTGGATGAATAGTAGATGGTGGAAGGGTGCCCGTGGAGGGGTGGTTGAACAGTAGCCGGTGGAGTAGCGCACTGTGGAGGCTGGATGAACAGGAGCCCGTGGAGGCTGGAGGAGGTCAATGGTAGCCCATGGAGGCTGGAGGAGGTCGACGGTGGAGATGAACAGTATCCC
This sequence comes from Triticum dicoccoides, assembly GCF_002162155.2. NCBI lineage: Eukaryota > Viridiplantae > Streptophyta > Magnoliopsida > Poales > Poaceae > Triticum > Triticum dicoccoides. The sequence continues at coordinate 627,557,804 of NC_041389.1, forward strand.
GTGGAGTCCCGTTTTGCAGTACGCCACACCCCTCCCGATGAACAGGACCCCCGTTTCGACCATAGCGCTCCAACACAAGTCTGTTTCATCCGTTTTGCGGTACGCCACACCCCTCCCGATGAACGGGACCCCCGTTTCGACCGAAGCACTCCAACACAAGTCTGTTTCGTCTGTTTTGTGGTACGCCACACCCCTCCCGATCAACAGGACCCCCATTTCGACCGCAGGAGGTTCGTTTCCTCCGTTTTGCGGTACGCCAGACCCCTCTCGATGAACAGGATCCCGTTTCGACCATGGTCGGTCGAACACAAGGCCGTTTCCTCCGTTCTGCGGTACGCCAGGCCTCGTTTCCATCGCCTGTTCCGCCCAAGCCCTCCCGATGAACACGACGACGCATTCCATTCCGACCCAGCCGGTTGGCTCCCCATGAACACGACGACGACGATGTTTCTCTGTTCCAACCCAGCCATGTACACGAGCCCTGGCCGTATGTATGCGCGAGTAGGCGTTCGAGACCCCGCCCGTATGTACACATACGTGGTCGTATTTTCTTTCTTGCACACTCGCCGTTGCACGTACATGTACATGCTACGTGCGCGCCTCTACTACGACACGTACGCGCCTCTACTACGACACGTGCGCGCCTCTACATCCACCAGTATGTACGTACACGTTCGCGACCAGAATGATAATGCTACATACGCTTCGACCAGGTGGGTCCCGACTGTCAGGCACTTCCTTGCATGCGAAATGTAGCTGGTGGGTCCCAGCAGTCAAGGGGGCACTTCCTTGCGTGCGAAGATGTAGCTGGTGCGTCCCAGCAGTCAGGGGGGCGAATCGTTTTTTTCGGACACACTTCCTTGCGTGCGAAGATGTAGCTGGTGAGTCCCAGCAGTCGGGGGGTGAATCATTTTTTCAGACGCACTTCCTTGCGTGCGAAGATGTAGCTAGTGGGTCCCAGCAGTCAGGGGGAAACGTTTTTTTTGTGAAATACAGTGGCTCGTCCGGTGGGTGCCTGCTGTCAGGTGGAGGAATAATTATTTTGCGTGTAATAAGGAGGCACTTCCTTGCAGTCGCCGTGGACCCAGCTGTCAGCCTCTCCACGCACAGTACTCTTTCGATGGAAGTCGGTCGTTGACCACATTGACCATGGCGGTGGACGAAGGCAAGGCCTAGGAAGGGGACGACGCGGAGCCGGGGAAGACGCAGCAGTAGATGCCCACGCGAAGAGGAGTACGAGGGTTCACTGGTTCGGCTGCGGTGTGAGGCTGCCGTCGCTGCAGAATAACAGGGGGTGTGGGTGAGTAGAGGGATGGCCTAGCTAGCGGTGGGAGTAGTAGGGGGCAGTGAGGCCTCCATGTTATCATAGTCGGCCACGAGAGGCAGGAGCATGCGGCACGACCGGCGCTGCTTTGGGCGGCTGGAGAACGAAGACCAGAGGTTGAAGAAGCACTACGGCCATTGGACGGACATCGTACGGTCACTAGAGTATTGACTAAGTTGACAAAGCCCTCCGCCCCCGTCAACTTAGTATGCCCACAAGTCAGCCTGCCACTATACTGGGTCCCAGCTAGCAGGGGGAGTATTCATTTTTTTGCGTAATAAGGATACACTTCCTTGCGTGTGAAGATATAGTTGGTGGGTCCAAGCTATCAGCGGCGGTAATGTTTTTTTCGTGAAATACAGAGGCCCTTTCCATGGGTCCCAGATGTCAGGTGGAGGAATCATTATTTTGCATGTAATAAGGAGGCATTTCCTTGCGTGCAGCCATGGACCCAGTTGTCAGCCTCTCCACGTACAGTCCACTTTAGATGCATGTCAGTCGTTGACCATGTTGAATAGGCCGCGTCGAGAGCACCAGGGCGGTGGATGACGGCGAGGCCTAGGAAGGGAACGACACGGAGGCAGGGAAGACTCGGTAGTTGTTTCCCACGCGGAGGGGAGTACGATTGTATGAGGGTTTACTGGTTCCTCTGCCGTCGCCGGAGAATAACAGCAGGTGTGGGTGAGTAGAGGGATGGCTAGGCCAGCGATGGGAGTACGGTGGGGCGGTGAGGCCTGCGCGGCAGCATAGCCGGCCACGGGGAGGAGGGAGCAGGCAATCCCGCCGGGGCTTGTTTGAGCGGCTGGAGCAGGAAGAGCAGAGATTGAAGAAGCAAGACAGGAAATCCAACAGTCAGTGCTTGTGCGTCAACCTTTTTTTAGGAAAGCCTCAAATCTGTGGAAAACAGCATACATCCTGTCTACCATTATTTCTAATAATTTACAGCCCATTGGCTAATTCGTAAGGTTTTTTTGAGCCATATTGTTTTTGTTAGCATTACAGCCCATATTGTGGCCACAGTTAAAAAATGATACGAAAATTTGCATATTTCGGTGCGGTCCGAACTGTTTTTAATCCTGAAATTTTGAGTCAGATTCAAAATGATTTTAAAAATAAATGTATATCAATATAAAATCCAACAAATTGTCCATGCATAAAAATAAATGCAATTTAAAATCTCGAAATGAAAAAAAGTTATTTGAAACTAATTGCCGGTTTGATGTGTTTTAAAAATGTACAACCCATTTCTCATTACTAATAGGCCATTTTCTCGGCCAGCTGAATGAAAGTCTCCTCGTCTTGAAAGATTTGCAGCCCAACAGGCTTGACAAAGCGACTTACTTGGAAAATCACAAAAAAACTGGGTTGTGGCCCTGGACCCAGCTGCGGCCATGGACCCAGCTGTCAGCCTCTCCACGTACAGTACTCTTCTGATGGAAGTCGGTCGTTGACCACATTGACCACGCCGCACCGAGAGCACCAAGGCGGTGGACGACGGTGAGGCCTAGGAAGGGAACGACGCGGAGCCGGGGAAGACATGGCAGTGGATGCTCACGCGGAGAGGAGTACGAGGGTTCACTGGTTCGGCTACGGCGTGAGGCTGCCGTCGTTGTAGAATACCGGGGCCCTGGGCCAGCGGTGGAAGTAGTAGGGGGCGGTGATGCCTTTGCGGCATCACAGACGGCCACGAGAGGCAGGAGCACGCGGCACGACCAGCGCTGCTTTGGGCGGCTGGAGCAAGAAGACCAGAGGTTGAAGAAGCACTATGGCCGTTGGATGGACATCGTACGGTCACTGGAGCTAGAATCGTTCAAATTGACTAAATTGACAAAGCCCTCCGTCCTCGTCAACTTAGTAGGCCCACAAGTCCGCTACCCACTATGGTGGGTCCCAGCTAGCAGGGGGTAGTCATTTTTTGTGCATAATAAGGAGGCACTTCATTGCGTGGGAAGATATAGCTGGTGGGTCTGACCTGTCAGCGGGGGGAATGTTTTTTTCGCGAAATACAGAAGCCCTTCCCGCGTACAGTGCGTAATAAGGAGGAACTTTCCTTGTGTGCGACCATGGACTCGTGGGTCCTAGCCGTCAGGCTCTCCAAATACAGTCCTCTTCCGATGACTCTCCTATGTTGACCATGCTGCGCCGAGCGCACACGAGGCGGTGGACGATGGCGAGGCCCCAGACTGGAACGACCCGGAGATGGGAAGACGCGGCAGTGGAGTCGCAGACGGAGAGGAGTGGGAAACTTGACTGGTTTGGGTGCGGGGTGGGCCTACACTCGACAGAGAATAACAGGAGGTGCGGAGTGGAGGGATGGCCTGGCCGTCGGCAGGGTAGCGTTTCGCTGAGGAGCGCAAAACAACACCGCTGGACGTCGAAGGCTGGAGCAGGCAGTTCCGGCAGCACTGGGGGAAGAAGACGAGAGATTGAAGAAGAATGCCGGCCGTTGGATGTAAATCCAACGCCTTCTTAGGCTTCGACCTACTGGCCCACATGTCACCCAGTCCATTTGTTTTTTAATCCATTTGGTGGGTTGGGTGAAACAATGATGTAGCATCTATGCAGCGCATTTAAATCCCATTTGTATTTTTCTCGAAAACCGCAGACTTGTTGGGCTGGGTGAAAATATCATGTTGGGCTAGACGGAGAAATGTTATAAAAACGTAAACACATGATTGCACGTCTATTACTGCATTGGTCAGTAAAATCTTTGCAAGCTTATGTAGGCAATCACTAGGAGTTAACTTGCCAAGTTATATATAAACAATTATTATTATGATTTTTTAAGAACTTTCAACTTACGAAATAAAATATCATTTAAATTTGATGAGTTAATAGTATGTGGGGTATTATTAATTTTTAGGATAGACGTGGGACAGTTGAGTTGGTTCTAGGGAAAAGTACTGGGAGAAAACTCAGTTTACATCAAAAAAGAAAGTGGGAGAAAATTCAGAGACCTGCTGGGTCCACCTGAGGAGGGGAATATGTTGGGAGGAAGAAGATTCAAAGCACGGCAGCCGAGTGAACTAGTTTTTTTAACGGACAAGTGAACTAGTTACATACATAAGCAAATAGCCACTAAAAAAGCAATCAGGTTAATGGGTTCTTAAAAGAAATATTTTGTACAAAACAGATAATTACGGCACATAGGCTAATGCATGAAACACTCAGATGATAAAGGTGCTTATAAACAGATAAAGTACAACATCTAGACCTTCCTGGCATGCTTGATCATGACGCTGCGGCTGTCCGTGTACTCGTCGGTTACCGGAAGCAGACACGCCCCCATGTCCAAGATCTGCATGTACATGTCGTAGCATGCGTATGCGTCCTTGGACGTGTAGGTTATGTAGGCTAGATTCAGAGGTACCTCCCACGTGTTTAGGTCGTTTTCTTTCATGTTGGTGTATGAGGGGTCGATGATGGTCTCAGCGAGGTCAACCACGGAGTCGTTCTCCTGCCTGTTGCTGATGATCTTGTATTGCTTCTGGATGTCAACAAGCTTGTTGCACCAGATGGCTGAATCATCACGTCCGTAGCGAAGGTGTAGTCGGTGTTGCCGATGAAACAGGCGAATGCTCTAGAACCTGGTGCAGCCATAGGACAGAGGCGAGGCAGAGCTTCACCGAGTCCTTATCGTTGGTGTACATCACATTCAACTTGGTGCAGCCATAGGACTGAACGGCGAACTCAAAGGGGAACTCCTTGCTGAAGTCCATATCCAGCAGGCTCACCCCTCGGATCGCCATTGGAGTCTCTTCGAGTGAACGAGTGTGTAGGCAGCGGCAACAGTTTGTTTTTCAGCTCTTGGGGAACCGGATTCAACAGTAAGCTGAGTGTGTACAGGCGACAACAGTTACTACCCCTCCCTCATCCGCTGCACACCCGACAGAAGATGCACCCTCGGCGCATTCAAATGCCTCCATCAAGAAACCTACTCCGGCCACACGTCGGTTCATGAGCGGGTCTGTATTGGTACTGTAATAACAGGAGTTAGTGGTCACTTTACTAAAATTTAATTAGCTTTAATAGAAATTTATACTTAAAACAAGCAATGCATTGGCTCGTTCTATCAGTGCCACAGGATCAACATGCACAACAATTAGAATTATTATTCTCAGGACGCACACGATCAACACATGTGTTGCACTTTCACAAAGATAATACTACCAAGTTTGAACTGTTTGTTATGGTTGTTTTCCTCTGCATCATCATGTCATGTTTCCCAGCTTGCAAGATTCAGAACCAACAAATAAGATCCAAATAATAAGTACAACAAAGATGCCTACACATCTAATTGATTCCCAGCTTGCAATATTCAGAACCAACAAATAAGATCCAAATAATAAGTACAACAAAGATGCCTACACATCTCATTGATTCCCAGCTTGCAAGATTCAGAACCAACAAATAAGATCCAAATAATAAGTACAACAAAGATGCCTACACATCTCATTGATCCCCAACTTGCAAGATTTAGAACCAACCCATTAGAGCCTTTTGATAAAGTGAATATCAGGATTAAATCCATCTTGGCTAGCCATGTCATACAATCGAAGAACTTGGCGAATGCTCTTGACCGTCACAACATCTGTAGTTGAGTATTCCTGTTTGCACAGCACAAACAAGGAGACAGGAGAGCATGATTTCGCTTTAATAGCGGCCTCCTTGAACTCAACCTGCAGCTCCACTAGGATGAGGTCTGCCTGGAGTTCCATGATTCAATTCATGCGCCTTTTTCTGCAGTTCACCTGAAATGAAGAAAAGATTGCATCATTCAGCTAGCAAGAAGTACTTGCTCTCGTGAGCTGGCAGGTTCTTCTTTAGTAGTTGCACTAAAATTGAGGAACATTAAGGTTGGTTGTCCGGCTCATGTAAGGTGCAACTATAATTTTCTTATCCTTTTGTGCAGTTCCACTAAAATAAAGTGCCATTGTGGTGACAGTGACGGCTCCATCTTGCAAAGGCTAATAAAATGTTGCACGAGATAACCAGCAGAACTTGACGGAGATTTTGGAAACTCCAATCACCATTTTGTGCAGTTCCACCAAAATTGAGAGATGTTGCCCACGTGACATTTTAGTTGAACTGCACAAGACACTCATTCCAAAAAAAGTGTTTTGTGCAGTTCACCAAAAGGTCACAATAGCAACAAGGTGAAATGGATATCCCTATCTGCACAAAAAGATAGAAAGTAAACAGTTGCTGGTCAATAAGAATATACGAAACATATACAAAATGAAAAGAAGCATCTTAATTATGTTCATGGCAATCACGCAAGGACAATAGAAATTTTAAAACGTCAGCAATGCTTCATGTTACCAGAAGCATTACGATCAACAATGAGATTCCTCAAATATGGGATTACTTTAATGGTGGCATTACTTGTTTACCAGACACAATAAATCAACAACAGCTAAAGAGTTGGTTTAAGTGCATGGGACCGCGAGGACACCAGGACACTCAGCAGCGTAAAGGGGCAACTTACTTATCATACTGGAGAAAATAGCAAGAGTGCCATTTGTAACACAGTTTAATTGCATCTTATCACTAGAGGCACTAGATTAACAATAACACTGGTTAGACATGTCCCTAAGGTAACAGTGTGATCGCTTCATTTTACATGCGCCCTTACATTAACAACAGCAAAAGGTTGGTATAAGGACATGCGATAGTGGACGCATCAGCACAATGTACCTACAAGGAGGCATAAAGTGGTGATGCCGAGTTTGTTCATGCTATGTGAGGGCAGCAAACCTAATCCCGAAGACCTTGTACTATGTGAGGGCAGCAAATCTAATCCTGGAGACCTTTTACTATGTGAGGGCAGCAAATCTAATCCTGGAGACCTTTTACTATGTGAGGGCAGCAAATCTAATCCTAGAGACCTTTTACTATGTGAGGGCAGCAAATATAATCCTGAGACCTTTTACTATGTGAGGGCAGCAAATCTAATCCTGGAAGCCCTTTACTATGTGATGGCAGCAAATCTAATCCTGGACATACTCCGTTGACTTGTCCACCAACCGCCACTTTCTATCCTTTTTTCAACCAATAATAGATTTGTTCCTTATCTAGTTTGTACTGCGTTTTCCCATTATTTCCCTTTTCAACCAAGTGATCGGTTGGGTATCCGGTCTCTACTACTTTCACCATATTATTTCCTCTTTCAGTCAAGTCCTAGATTCATGCTACAACTTTCCCCCTTTCTTCATTGTTTGAACAAAGCCCTAGATTTGAATGCACGAAATAGCTTTACCTCTAATAATACTAAAAATTTAGGTGGCTTTGGAAGAGCTGATGGGAGTAGAAAAAGATGCACATGCAGACACGTGGGGAGCTGGGGCAGTAGAGAAAGGCCATCTTCGAAGAACTTATACCTGATGGTCGTCGGGATGTCGGCGGCAGCAGGTCGGATCTGCGGACAATACGACAGGGAGGAAGAAGGGTCGGAGGACCTGCCGAGCCGGCGCTGTGTCGGAGAGAATGGCACGGGCATAGGATCGGGCCCCTCCGGCAGCTGTGGGTTTCCTCCCTCGGTGGTGATGACCGCGTGAACGATGCACCTTTTAGTCCTCTACACACACCGGCCCAAGGGATCCGGCCGGATCTATGACCAACGGTGAGCAGAGAGAAAATGTCGCTACCGCTGTCTTGTTTATATCTGGAGAGGATGAGAGAATGAAGAGAGCAACCCTAGTAAATCAAGCGCCCAGGCCCCTGCGTCCATATATAGTGGAGTGATTATCTTGTTTCTCTCCACAACAAGCGTTTCAATTTGTGTACGTGGCATTAAAGAAAAGAAACTCTCTATTTAAGGTGACTACTATACACTCCTACTTACTACTAGTAGTACTACAGTATTGTTCACTTGTGCTCCCCGTCCCTCCATTCATTGAACAACCCCACGGGTGAATAAACATATAGTAAGTACTGTATTTATATAAAACGGACAAGCTCAATCTATTTTCTTGTGGTTAAAAGTTGAGGGCGGGGCTTTTCCCGGGCAGTACGCGCGGCCGTTTTTGGGTAGGCGGTTTGACAGAGAGGCGAGGAGCGTGAGTGAGTGGCATATTCTCAAACATACTGCTGGAAAGGTCGGGCTGTGCGATCTGACGGCGCGTTACTGCTGGAAAGACTTGTGATATGACCACTCACTATAGTCATGAATTACTGGCACTTCGACCGGGGTGATGCCCCCTTCCGTTCCGCGCTCTAATCTGGTGCATGACACGTCGACCCGGATGCTGGCTCTCCCACATGTCCGAGTAGTAAGAAGGAGCAAAGAATGATGCGGTATATACTAGTACTACTACTACTCAGGTCGGAGGAGTGCGAACCACGACAGCCCAGTGAACTAGCAGTGCGAACCACGACATCCCAGTGAACCAGCAGTGCGAACCACGGTAGCCCAGTGAACCAGCAGTAGAAAACAATGTGGTGATATGGCCATAAAAAACAATGTGCTACGGTCCACACTGTAGCATGTACAATAACACTCCTCTTTGTTTGGATCCCTGAGTTAGAGCTAGTTTGGGTTGAAATAGCCTCAAATTATCGAAACAAGAGGGGTTAGTTTGAGCTAGTTTGCTCTAATCCAGCTAAAAAAACTAGTCCGTTGGAGAGGTTCCAATTGGATTAGTTATCCTCGGGCCCACTAAAAGAGAACTAAAAAAATCTCCCCTGCCCGCACCAGATCGCTCCCCCCCCCCTCGCAGGACTCCTCTCTGTTCCCCATAGGGCCGCCCGCCCAAGTGATGCTCACCCTCTCTCTCCTCTGGCCGCCCTCTCCTTCCGGCCTCTACCGCCCTACTCCGGCCTCCCTCTCCCTCTGGCCTTCGAAGGTCACCCCGCTCCCCCTTTACCAGTCGTTTTTCTCCCTCTGTCGTGCGCGGCGGCGGCACATCTACCAGGGAGGTCGCGAGAGGGGTGAGTTTGTTCGTTCCTTCTCTGTCTCACGGCCATATCATTGATCTTGCTTGCTCTAGTGCTAATTCTGATTTGGAAAAGTAGATCCTGATCAAACTTGGTATAGATTTGTGGTGCACGCATGGAATTCTTTGATGCTGCTTGAGGAGGTAATAAATCTTTCTAGAGGCCCAAAGATTTAGTTCACCTTTCTAGGTATTTCAATTCTAGGCTTGCATTATTTCTAGAGGCCCAAAGATTCAGTTCACCTTTCTAGGTATTTCAGTTTCAGGCTTGCATTATTTCTAGAGGCCCAAAGATTCAGTTCACTTTTCTAGGTATTTTAGTTACAGGCTTGCATTATTTCTAGAGGCCCAAAGATTAAGTTCCCAGTCGGCGGCAAGTGTCCCTGCTACCCATGCCGGTGTTGACCTCAACTCGCAAGGGCCGGCATCGGAGGGGTTCTCGGGGCTTGGGCTCTACAGATCCTTCCTCCAGAGCAACGATGGCGAGCTCCTCCCTCGGTGCGTGAGGGGCTCCGGGCTCCCTCCCTATCGTGAATGACTTCCGTGATGAGTTAGCTCATGCTTTATTTCATGATGTGTTTTTTTATTTTGTGAAGCTTGATTGACGACTTGTATGTTTAAGTGGGATATCTCATTTGTATGGACAAAGTAAAAACTATCATGTTTTGCATGCTTGATTTGTATAGATGGTTCGTTTATGTCAATTGTGAGCAGGAGGAGGCCACAGAAGAGCAAGCCACACCAAATCCGGCAGGAAATAGGGTCCAAAGTAGTCAAATGATTGAGAAAGAGCATTTATTGTCAATCTAGCCCTGCCATCCATACACCTCTTTGGATTAGAGTTAGTTCAGGGTTAGAATCTAACTCTAACCTCTAACTGAGTTAGAGTTCTCCTTGTCTCGGTTCATCGCCATCATACTTTCCCCATTCCTGTGTTTTCAGTATCCTGCAAATCAAAGAGGCCCTTTTTTTGCGGGAAAAATCAAAGAGGCCCTTAGACTGGTTTAGGTCCGGTCATTTTTTATAAATGTGTTATGTCCAAAATTTAATGAACGTGCTCCGATTTCCACGAAAATAATCCGGTTTCATGTAGTAATTAATTCATTTATTTATTCTTCTCCGGGGGGTTTGCATGTAATTTGTGAGGCATGAAATGTAAAGTACCCCGGCATATGCTCCGAGTCGTGCATGCACTACGACCCAGATGCTCTATGTCCCACATGTCGGCGAATGGGAGCACGTGGAAATAGCCTAGGAGTACATATAGGAGGATAAATGCGTGAAAAAATATGTACTGTGAAGCATAGATGTGGTTCGAAAAGGAGACCTAAAGTGATGACAGCTATAGGTCGCACGCACCCAACTAGTGATACTAGACATACGACTAATTTTTCCCTCAAAAAAAATGGGCACAAGTGCTCACTACTCCTATTCTATAAACACGAGTCCCATCTGACAACGGTGTCTGTGCTACAGCTAGCTCTCCTCCCTTGTTTCTCTCTTCTAATTCTAAACTCGGCCGACGCCCGGTGGGCGGGGTGGGTTTGCTCAACTGCGGCCCCACCTCAAAGTGAAAATGTTACGACTGGAATAAAAATGCCATATACTCCCTCCGTTCCTAAATATAAGCCTTTTAATGGAATACAGCATACAGATGTATGTCGACATAGTTTAGAGTGTAGATTCACTCATTTTGCTCTGTATGTAGTAGTCACTTGCTGGAATCTTTAGAAAGACTTATATTTGGGAACGGAGGGAGTACTATACTAATAAAACATTAAGGCCACGAGGCGATGCAGTGCTGGTTACAGGAGGCAAGAAGAAGAGATGCATCCATCGACGACGTCCACCTCCTCGACTCAGGGCGCCGGCCCACCGAGCGGCGCCTAAGTAGCAGCGGATTTCATGGCCAGGTCGACGTGCTTCTAAACAATGGCGTCCAAAGATTCCAGCCGCTGGAAGAAGGCCAACGTCTTTCTATCCTTGCTTGCCTTGTAGTGGCCTATGTAGATGATTTCCTCGTAGACGTGGATGTGCAGGTCGACGGTTTCTTGCATGGCGAGGCACTGCACGGTGAGCGCGGCCTCGAGGTGCACATTCTTTGTCTCGACCTCTGGCACCTGCAGGGCCACCAGGGCTTGAAAGAGTTCGTCACCATGGAGGCCGATGAGGGTGGCAGGCAATGAGGAGCCTGGGTGCGTGGGCTGGAGCAGTATGGCAAGGTCGTCCACGCGCTTCTTGACAGCGGTGAACTTGCGGATGGAGTTGACCATCATGTCATCCATGCGAGAGGGGAAGCTGGCGTCGGTGAGGGCTACGATGCCTGCGGTCGCCAGCATCGTCTGGAAACGCTGCACGGTGCGGGGCCGCAGGCTGGCGCCTTGGATGATTTGGCACAGCCGACTGCCTCTCGCGTCCATCGCCTCCATAGGTGCTTCTAGCTTCTGGTCACTTGGTGTTGGATTGGAGTGAGCAGTGTTGCGCAGAGACTTGGGAGTAGATGGATTGGAGTGGTGGGGCGCCTTTATTATATGAGAGTCCAAACTCTGTTGCATTCACATCATGCTGGCTCTATTCTGCTTCTCCTATTAATTCCATCTGCATCTAATTGAGGATGCATCATTGATAGTTCAATGTCTCGGGAACCGCTACCCTCTCCCTCCTTGGCAATCAAGCACCCATGGACCCATCGACGACGAGGTGCCTATGGTGACTTCATAAATTTCAAGATGATAGTGTCGTGCGTGTGTGCGTTCATAGGGGTGAGTGTATGCACGTTTATATGAGCGCTTGCGTCTAGAAAGTGTCAAAAAACGTAAATGCGTGTCAAAAAGACACTAGTCAGTATACTCAATATTGTGCACCTCCGACAGGAAAACAATAGAACTAGTACGTATTTATTTATGGTGCAGATTCACTCATTTTGCTCCATATGTACTCCGTCTCGGTGTAGTCTAGTCACTTGTTGAAATCTCTAGAAGGGAAAATACTCCTTTCTGGTTTACAGGGCTATACTAGCAAGTAGTTTTATGTACTAGTACAATAGTGGGCTCACATAGCAATTTTGTCTCATGCAAGAGCCTGGCTATATGCGTGCTCCAATGTTCGCAACTGCAACGTTCGGTTTGCGCTTCCGCTTGGCTCTTCGCCTCTTCGAGAAGACGAACAATGATGTTACTACTACTGCTTCTACAGTGTCGAATCCACTGCTGCATGTCCGTCCACCGCGAGCGGGACGGATAGCTTGTTGTAGAAGTACTACTAAGCAAAAGCCTCTCCTCGTTTGCGAGCAACCGCGTGCATGGGCGAGGGAGAAGGTGTGTAGTAGTAAAATCAAGCTTCTCCTCATTGTACGATTTGACGTGACACATCATAGCACTGACCCCACATACTTTCCTCTAAACTTGGCTGAAAGACCCGCAGTGTAATATATATTTGCTGCAACCTCTAACATTTACCCACCACAAATTAAAATATATGTGGCCGTATGCATCATTCTGATGTAGAGTTCGGGGAGTCCCCCCTTTTCGAAAAAAAAAACCAAATTAAAATATATATTCCTGTCTTGACCAGATGAGCGTGCAAACTACAATCACCAGGGTGACAGGTAGGGCCAGAAGACTATTTTAAAAAAAATTAAAAAACTTCGAGACAGCCACATAGCATGGAGCCGACCCCAACGATTTTAAGCTTACAGGCATGGTACACGCTATCCTAGACTACTCTACACATGAAACTGCCACACGAGCGTCCGGGCTACGCTTGGCTCTTCGCCTCTTCGGGAAGTCGAACAATGATGGAGTACTACTGCACTGGAGGAGTACTATAGTACGCTTCTGGCCATCTGACACCGATTGAACTGCTGCATGTCCTACGCGTGCGGGAGGGAGAGCGTGTAGCGAAAGCTTCTCCTAGTCTTGCCAGCCACCACGCTCATGGGCGAGGGAGGGACGCTCCTGCCTTTGCGTGTATGATAGGTGGGCCCGACAGGTGTGTGGCCAACCTGTCATACAACCAAAGGCAGGTGCAGTTAAGTCCGCGAGGGAGAGGATAATCGAACTTCTCATTGATGTACGAGTTGACGCGACACATCAAAGCACTGCACTCGATATATTTCAATAATTTGTGTTTATCGATGCATTAATTACAACACATGCATGCATGTCGTGACTCTCCTTTTGATACTTGCATGTGTTGATTTAATGCACCTTGAAGTAGTATAAAATATGTGACGGTAAAGCTTTGTAATGCCCCGGCCCAAGTCGAGAGATGGTTGTGCACGAGGAGGGCGAGATCATGCAGACCAAACAGGAACCGACGATGGAGCTCTCTAAGGTCTCAATGGACCTCACCGTGCTCCACAGCCCCTTGTGCCTAAGCCCCTTGATGCCTCCAGTGTATGAGGTTCGAATACACCTCGTCCATTCGGCTGATTGAGCAAGGTGCATGTTTCTTGATTGATGTGCTATTCGATTGATTTCTGCAGTGCAAGGAGGGCACCTGGCCTGCGCGGACTGCCGCATCGAGCGCCCCGGGAACTAGCGGCAGTGCCAAAAATGCGAGCATGGCGGTGGCTTCGACGTGCGGAACACGGCGGTGGACTCCGTCCTTTCGTCGGTGAGGGTGGAGTGCCCGCATGAAGGCTGTGGGCTCCCTCAAATCCACTGATCCTGCCTCGATCTTCAGTCTGCCTCTTTCGATCCAGGCCAGGGAAGAGATCAGAGAGATACAGCAAAGGTCCGCACACGTCGGCCTGGACAGTGGATCGATTGATACTTGGGTCTGTGACCTGGGACGATACTCGTCTAAGAAATACTATATCCACTGCTTCAGACAGGTTATGGCTGATGAGGCCTTTGGATGGCTATGGAAAGCCAAATGCCCGATCAAGTTCAAGATGTTTGGGTGGCTGCTTATGGTAGATCGGTTGAACACCAGGAATATGCTGAAGCGACAGCACTATAATGTGGATGGGGGCGACTATACTTGCATGCTCTGCCAAAACCCACCCGAGGAAACCGTGGAACATCTCTTCTTCACGTGCCCTTTTGCCCAACAATGCTGGAGTAGGATTGGTCTGATGTGGCCAGGGGGGACCAACAGGCTTGCCATTTTGCATGGTGGTAGAGAAGACTGGCGTCGGCCGCTTTTCATGGACATCTTCTGCTTGCTGCTTGGAGCCTGTGGATGGAAAGGAACAACCAACATTTCAGGAGGATCCCGCATTCGTTTGGGGCATGGTTAGCTAGATTTAAACATTTGCTGGGTTTGGTGACCCACAACTATCCGGAGAAGGTTCATCCTTTCCTCTCTGATTTCATTGTTAGTTTGGGCAGCTAGCTTTGTATCAATCATGGCCGGGGGGGCCTAAAACCCATTTGTAACACAAATGTAACTATTCTGTTGTGAGTAATACAAAGTCAGTGGGAGCCTCTCCCACTGTCACCAATTCCTCAAAAAAAAGGCTGTGGGCTCTACGTCACTTACCACAAGCTCGCCGATCACCAGAGCGTGTATCCGCTCGCGCCCTGCAAATGCCACGTGCCCGTCTGCGGCTACGAAGGCCCGCCGCCGGCGCTCTACCACCACATCAGCACCACGCATCCCATGCCCGTGCACAGGATCCAGTACGGCAAGGTGCTCCAGTTGCAAGTGCCACTGTCGGAGCCACGGCTCTTGCTGTTCGCGGAGGAGGACGACAACGTGTTTTTCTTGGTTGGGGTGTGCTCGACATCGGCGCGCCTATCGCCGTGTCGGTCCTCTGCATCAGAGAGGGGGCGTCCCCACTCCCGCACTACGTGGCCAAGCTATGGGTGAACAGCCCACCGGGGGAGCCCAAAGGCACGACCGACGCTGTCAAGGTGGAAATGGAGGTGACAAGCAACGAGGATCCCGGCGACGTCGACGTGCAGGAGCTGACCTTCTTCACAGTTCCGCCCAAGCTGTTGTCCGGGGCTAAGCTGGTGTGCCTCCACATTCAGATTGACAAGCTCACATCCTAAATGTTTCTACAGTGCCTTCTATTTATCTTAGTAATATGCTAATATAGGGATTACCTCGGTCTACTTTAGCTTAAGAAATGGTGGGTTTTAGTGGCGATGCAGCAATTACTTCGACATTAGATCAGTAATTTCCAACAGTCGAACGGATATTTTGTGTCTGTTGGATATAAAGTTCCTTTGGGTAAGAAATACTACTTGTCATCAAAATGGATAAAAGGAGATGTATGTAGACGTATTTTAGTTCTAGATACGTCCCTTTTTATCCATTTTGATGACAAGCACTCCCTCCGTTCCACAATACATGCCTTCCATTTGTCAAAATATAGATGTATCTAGACATGTTTTAGTATATAGGTACATGCATGATAGAGCCAATCGGATGGTTGAGAACACTACAATTTGTAGCTACAGATGCGTGTGTGACTCCTAGATGCAGAGGTCGGGGGTCATCATCCTCCTTTTCGAGAAAAAACAGACGCGTGTGTGAGAGGACGAGTGCGTGCGTGCACCTCTTCTCTTCCTTTATAACGTACTAAACTCAGAGTACAAGTTTTTGTGGGTGGCACGATGGTGCGTGCTAGAAGTCCTGAGAGATAGGTTTAATGCGTCTGAAGAAAAAAAGACTAGCCTAGAGCTCGCCACATGGCTATTCCTGTCGAACGCCCCATTAACCGTAAGATATGTATACGACAGTGCCAGTTATTGCATGTACACAGCAGTACTCCCTCCTTTCCGGTTTATAGGGCTTAATTCAAAAATCTCACCAACCAAGATGGTGAGTGGTGGAATATTTTTTGTAGTTTGCAAAAACACCTAATTAATGCTCTTGTTTTTCTCAAAAAAATTATTTATCAATGCATTAATTGCAATGCATGCATGCATAAATTACATGCATTGGTCAATTTTATATTAATACTTGCATGCAATGATTTAATGCACCTTGGAATCTGACCATGTGATGGGGAACAACCAAATTGAGCCTTATAAAATGGAAAAACTAAAATTTTGAGATAAGCCCTATAAAACCGGAAAGGAGGGAGTAGAAAAAGAACTACTCCATCCGGGAATAGTGCCGCACTTCGAAACTAGAACCGTCAATAAATTTTGAGCTTGCATCTCGTCATATTCCAAATTACTCCACTCTATATTGAATTGCAAACCTGTTCACACCGATCACAACCTAAACGGTTTCTCACTTAGGAGCGTATTAGTACCACGCTATATTGAATTGCAAACCTGTTCACACCGATCACAACCTAAACGGTTTCCCACTTAGGAGCGTATTAGTACTCGGTTATAAATACCAGTATGCCAAGATGACTGCACATTCCTCCTCAACTCCTCATCCACGAAAACAAACAACTCATTCAGCATTCTTCCCTTGCGTCTGCCATGGTCAGCGTGAGTTCTGGGTCGAGAGATTACCACCAGGGAGAGGCGAGCATGGAAGCGGAAGCACGAGAGATGTCTTGCCTCGCTGCGAGAGCAGCCGACATGTCCCGCCGCGCGGAAGTAGCATCACAGAGGACCCGTCGCGCTGTCGATGCAGCAGACTGGTCCGGCCGCGCCGCGGAAGCAGCAGAGATGTCCCGCCGTGCCGCGAATGCAGCAGAGATGTCCCGCCGTGCTGCGGCGGCCTGGGAAAATTTCTCGAGGGCAGGTGACGACTGTTACAGGCGCATGCATGCGATCATCCATAGCCAGATGGATCAGATCTCCGGCTGGGTGAGGTTGCAGGACGACATGAAAGCCTCGTTTGAACAGGCTACCGGCGTCATCCGGCAACTAAGGGAGGGCAATGAGAGGCTCTGGGCCGAGCATAACCTGCTGAAGGAGAAGATCGTCCGAAGTGCAGACGAGCAGGAGGAGACCAGTGCCTTGTTGAAGAGGACCGGCGTCATCGTCAAGAAACTTATGGACGAGAATGTCATGCTCCACAACGAGCGCCAAAGGCTGGTGGAGGAATCCGTGGATGTTCTCAAACAGTGTCTTGAGGACACGAAAGAGCTCATCACCGCTCGCTGCGGAGACTAGTTCCCGCGGCCTGCAACAACGCATCAAGGAAGTATAGATCAGCGAGCCAGATCCATGTCTTCCTTCTTCTTTTTCCCTTGTGTATTTCGGGCGTGGCCGCATGTGGATTTTTTAATTATCTTTCTAATTATGTAAGACAATTAATCATCCTTATATATTCATCAGTCTTGCTATAAGTCACAGTAGATGCTATATAGGTCCGTCGGATCTTACATCAAGATCCGTGCTTTCAGATTTTATTTTCTCTCTCTTAAATCTTAGTCGAGTAAGACATAGCCATGGCATTAAACAGAGGCTGGGGCGCCATTAATGGAGACCTTGGGAGAGAGGTGGACGACAGATGGAGGTCAAAGGGCTCTCCTCCCGATAAGCACGCGCAGGGGTCTGATCGCACGCCTCTCATACTCAAATAGCTACCCTGCACGGCGCCTCCTAGCTAATAAAAAATGGGGACACGTGGCGGCACGTAAATGGTACTAGTAATTAGAACGCCCACGGTTTCAATAATACTTGTGTTTCCGATTGTAACGTGACAACACTTGTTCCAAAATGACTTTGTTGATTGTTAATGTGTGCCCCTTTGCAAATCATACTACAAAATTACCACAGCATGTTGGTGCCATGTCATGGCACCAAGCCAAGTTTAGTTATTTTCATGCGTGTTTTGGATTTACAGGAATTAAAGAACTAAGTTTCTCAATGTTTCCAACCCAGCCACGAAGCCCAGAATTTTGAATTTCATTCCCATTTCTTGCATGGAACTTAGAAATTTACCCGAGGACACACATGTGATTTTTCAACCAACTTTGGTGCACTGAAACATGTGCTTGTATTTCAAATTTGAATTATGCACACAAAGGTGACACGTTCCCTCCCAGAACCACGAGCCTTCTTGAGAGAAGCTCCAATTTGCAAGAAGCTTATACCAAATTTGTTCCTATTCGGCCAATTTTTTTTACCACGGCATGGTACTACAATGACATGACACCATGCCAAGTTTCATGATTTTAAAACCAAGTTTCTTAATGTTCTCGGCCGAGCCACGATGCCTAGATGTTTTAACTTTATTCTCATTTCTTGCATGGGACCTAGAAATTCACCCGAGGACACAAATGTGATTTTTCAACCAACTTTGGTGCACGGGAGCATGTGCTTGTAGTTCAAATTTGAATTATGCACATTAAATGACCAAAAACTCAATGAATGTGTAAATAAGGCCAAACGAAGCCGGAATAATTCCAAAATTTAACAGGGCACTCATGTAGTTCTATGTTGCCTTTGTAAATAAACTCAAGGGGGACAGCATATATTGTTTCGCACTCAAAGGTGGCACATTCCCTCTCAGAACCACGAGCCTTCTTGAGAGAAGCTTCGGTTTGCAAGAATCTTATACCAAAATCCGTTCCTATTCGGCCAAATTTTTTA
This sequence comes from Triticum dicoccoides, assembly GCF_002162155.2. Lineage (NCBI taxonomy): Eukaryota > Viridiplantae > Streptophyta > Magnoliopsida > Poales > Poaceae > Triticum > Triticum dicoccoides. Next base: position 627,576,523 of record NC_041389.1, read on the forward strand.
CCACAGCATGGTAGTACCATGACATGACACCCATGCCAAGTTTCATGATTTTCAGACGTGTTTTGGATTTACAAGAATTTTAAAACCAAGTTTCTCAATGTTCTCGGCCGAGCCACGATGCCTAGATGTTTTAATTTTATTCTCATTTCTTGCATGGGATCTAGAAATTCACCCGAGGACACAAATGTGATTTTTCAACCAAACTTTGGTGCACGGGAGCATGTGCTTGTAGTTCAAATTTGAATTATGCACATTAAATGACCAAAAACTCAACTAATGTGTAAATAAGGCCAAACAAAGACGGAATAATTCCAAAATTTAACAGGGCACTCATCTAATTCTATGTTGCCTTTGTAAATAAACTCAAGGGGGACAGCGTATATCGTTTCGCACTCAAAGGTGGGACGTTCCCTCTCAGAACCACGAGCCTTCTTGAGAGAATCTTCAGTTTGCAAGAAGCTTATACCAAAACCTGTTCCTATTCGGCCAATGTTTTCACCACAACATGGTAGTACCATGACATGACACCAATGCCAAGTTTCAGGATTTTCAGACGTGTTTTGGATTTACAAGAATTTTAAAACCAAGTTTCTCAATGTTCTCGGCCGAGCCACGATGCTCAGATATTTTAATTTTATTCTCATTTCTTCCATGGGACCTAGAAATTCACCCGAGGACACAAATGTGATTTTTCAACCAACTTTGGTGCACGAGAGCATGTGCTTGTAGTTCAAATTTGACTTATGCACATTAAATGAACAGAAACTCAATTAATGTATAAAAACGACAAACGAACCCAGAATAATTCCAAAATTTAACAGGGCACTCATGTAGGTCTATGTTGCCTTTGTTAAGAAACTCAAGGGGGGCAGCGTATATCGTTTCACACTCAAAGGTGGCATGTTCCCTCTTAGAACCACGAGCTTCCAAATCGGCCCAATTTTTTACCACAACATGTTAGTGCCACGACATGACACCATGCCAAGTTTCATGATTTCCAGGCGAGTTTTGGATTTACATGAATTTAAAATCTAAGTTTCTCGATGTTCTCGGCCGAGTCATGACGCCCAGATGTTTGAATTTCATTCTCATTTCTTCCATGGGACCTAGGAATTCAACCAAGGACACACATGTGATTTTTCAACCCACTTTGGTGCACCAGAGCATGTGCATGCAATTCATATTCAGATTATGCACATTAAAAGTCCAGAAACTCAATTAATGTATAAAAAGGCCAAATTAACCAGAAATAATTTCAAGATTTAACAGGGCACTCATATAGTTCTATGTTGCCTCTATAAAGAAAATCAAGGGGGAGGCAGCGCATATCATTTCGCACACAAAGGTGACACGTTCCTTCTCGGAACCACGAGGCTTGTTGACAGAATCTCCGGTTTTGCAAGAAGCTTATACCAAAACTTGTCCCAATTCAGCCAAAAATTATACATATGAAAACAGGGTTTAGATTATCCCGAACATCTCGCTACCTAGACCAATAATGTACTATGATTTGAATATAACATAAAATGGATACGAATATTTGAATTCGAGAGCATATGGTACATGTAGTTCATAGTGAAATATGATTACTGCTATATGCATGTTTTTTGTTATCAAGATAATATTTAAATTATTGTATAACTTGACACCAATCGTATTCAAATAAGGAAAATTGATTCAAATTTAGTCCATATGGTAGACGACAATATATATGTTCACATGGTGGAGTAAAATGTTCATATATGATGGAATATCAAAATGTACGACTACATCAATTATAAACCGCAAGGTCACCTAACGATATATTCGAATTCCACATAACGTGGATTCAAAAATTGAAATTCGAGATCCTGGCATTTGTAATCATATAAAAAGGGACATTACTCTTTCTTTGGTGGGAATTGATTTGTTTTTTTGTTGTTGTTGAGCGAAGTGTGAATCAATTTGGTACTGTGCAGGGTAATCTTGTTCTCCCGATTTTTTTACATTTTTCTTGTAGTTTTTTCAATGGCATCTATAGCAATATAGTAAAAGGGGACATGACTCTCTTGTGTCTTGTATGAATTGTTTTTTACACGTTAAGTTTGTTCTGCCGAACAAGGAATCCACACCTTGTTATCCCGAAATTTTCAAGCTCGAGTATCTTTTGTCTCACCTGCTTTGAAACTCCCGCCTCTTCAACCCGTGTCGCGCCTTGTTATCCCAAAATTTGGACGCGCGCAGAACTCCCTCCTCATCCAAAATCGGTCCCGCAGCCCAGACACGTGAAATCCCCCTTCTACCCCTCAGCCGGAAATGAAGCTCCACGTCACAGTGTCAAAACCGGTGGGGGTATGCTGGTAACTTACCCTACATTTCGGACAAGCGCGTCCCTAAGCTTGGCTTCCCCCTCCCCCTTTGCCCGCCCCATTCGTACATCGAGGCCGCCAAAACCCGCGAAACCCCACGCTCCTCCGTCGGCCTCCCGACTGCCGCCCAGCCGGAGACTCTTCCCCGACTATGTCGTCCACCGGAACAGCTCGACGTCCCTCATCCACCGCACCGGATGAGGATCCGTTGTCGATCTCGTCGTCCCGCCGGATCAGCCGCCCCGTCCTCCACCTCCAAGGAGCTGCCCCGATGTTCGCCTCGTCTATCGCGCCACCTCAATCCCCACAGCGTCGTCTTGACCTGCCCCACCAGAACCGCAGCACCCTCACCAATTCCTCCGATGAAGCCGAGGCCAACTCGGTGCCACCAAGGAGGTTCTGCACTCACCGCTGCATTTTATCTTTTATTTGATCTCACGGGGTTTCCGGTGCTTGATACCGAGCAGACATGGCGGGTCTCCATCGACGGCCTCGTCGCCGGCCACATCATCCACGACGTCTCTCCCCCATGTCGTTGCTTCCTCGGCGGCGACTTCCACAACGGCACTAGCTGCAGCTGCTCCGTCTCTCACTCGCGTTGCGGCTCTATTCTTGCTGTCGGTCGCGCTGCTGCAGTGCTCTTGCTTTCGTTCGTGCTGCTGCTCTGCTCTTGCTCTCGCTTCCGCTGCTACTGCTGTTGCACGACCTCCGGCAGCTACAGGAGTTGCTGCTTTAGCACTCGCTTGCGGTGCTACTGCACGACTTGCTCTCTGCTAGTATGTTCCCTGCTCGACCGTCTACTGATTTAGATCACTGCTTCTCTGCTACTAGTTCTCGAACGCCCTAAACATCTATTGCAATGCTCTGTTACTAGTTCAATCAATTTCGACAGTAAAATTCAGTTTCAACTGTAAAGTTCATTTTCTTCAGTTAAGTTCAGAGTGAACAGTATTTATAGCATCTGTCGGAGCGGTCGTGGCGCGGCTGATGCGTTTTACATCTAGCACTTTTTGGTGATGTATTTTACATCATCTATTGCATATGATATTAGGGTCCCACTTCAGATTAACGTTGTCTGTCTTGTCCTGCTTCAGCCTCATCGCCGTACACTTTAGCGGAGCTGCTCCAACGACGGAACCATCCATCACAGCGGAGTAGTACCCTCGGCACCATTTCCAGAGGCCTCGGATCTTCTTCCCCGCCTCCGACAGTCACACCAGCATCATCACCATCCTCCACGTCCAACCCAATGATGCTGAGGTCCACAAGGCTATGCCAAAGAGGTTGTACACTCGTCGCATCACTTTGTTACTCCGCATTCATGTCGATCCCTCAGGGATCCTTTGCTATGGAACTACTATTCGTGCAAATCTGTTAGAAGGAGTGGAGCAAAGCAAAACTGGTGGATTTTTTTCCTTTGGTGTCTCTTTTGAAGAAAAAACGTTGGAATTTTATTCACTTGAACGTCCTTTTCAAATTAATATGCACGAAGAACAGAACTAATTGCATTACTAGCATAATAAGATTCTTATTTTTTTTCATTTTCACGTGGTTTGACTTTAATTTGACCATGTTTCTCCATTCCTGTGTTCTTCCAATTCATGTGAGCCAAACACCCAGGTTGACTGAAATCCTATGTTTCCAAATGCTCTGTTTTGCATGTGCATTCTTATCCTATTCCTGTGTTTTTCCTGTCCCTGAGTTTATAGAATCCTCCAATTCTAAGGAGCCCTTACAGATTTACTTCATTTTCAGATAGGCGTCAAAGAAAACTCTATGTGTTATGTCCTGCTCCTACCGTGCGTCATCCACCCCACCTGAGGTGCACCATCAACAGAAGCGTTCACTGTAGCAGAGACCCCCCTGCAGACTTTCTTTCGCCGCCTCAGATCATCTTCCCCATTGCCAACAGCCACGCCAACTACATTACCATCATCGACTGAGCAGATGAACCTGAGGACTACACAGTTATGGAAGAGAGGTCGCAGTCTTTCATGTTTGCTTACGTTATACATCGGTTATTATTACCTACTACTTTATCGTTCAAACTTGAGTTTTGAATTGCCCATGGGTCTCATATTGAGCCAGTAACGAATAGTATATGTCTACTATCTGGTTCATCTGGGGTCTTCTATGTGGTTCATGTTGGGTGGGCAACAAACAATAGATGATCCATTGTCTATCTTTTTAAACTGAAGCTATAATCTACCTGCTATCATTAGTTTTCGATCCATCCACTCGTTTGCTACCATCAGTCTTGATTTTTGCATCCACCCCTTAGGCCTTACAAAAGCTAACTATTTTTTATTATGCATGTCAGATATTGTACACAATCGTACTGAACATGTAGAGAAAAAGAGAAGACCGTTGCGTGGGAATATAATGTCATGCTGACGCCGCTCCATGGTGGGTGAAGTGGGGGCCCCTCCTACATTTCCAGATTGTATTCTAGAGGAAGATAACTGTTCAGATGGAGATTCAGAAGGAGCCGACCACGCCTGTTTACCACCTGAGGTGTTTTCTCTAACCTGGCATGCTGATGTTGGTTATATCATGCATATGGCGCCTTGCATTGCTTACATTATACATCTTATATGTCATCAGCTTAGTTTAGATTTGCTTTGTGTGAATGCCACCTGTTTGGTTCTATATCATACTCCCACCATTCCTAAATATTTGTCTTTTTAGAGATTTCAACAAGTGATTACATATGGAACAAAATGAGTGAATCTACACTCTAAAATATGTCTATATACATCCGTATGTGGTAGTCCATTTGAAATCTCTAAAAAGACAAATATTTAGGAATGGAGGGAGTATATGGGAATTATGCAATGCCATCTTCTTTAGCCAGGCATCATATATGTGAATCATGCAATGTCATCCTGTTTAGCCAGTCATCGTATATGTGAATTGTATCGTGCCATATTTTTTCCATAATGTATTCCATTTGTCAACAATGTTTATACATTCATCTACTCTTCCTATGCATCAGCCATTTGAGTCGGTCATGGGAAAATCTGGAGTGAAAACAAGGTCTTCTGAGCAGTCAGTGCTACCTGTCGATGCAGATTTCTTGCTGGTTACAGATAGCTCCTCAGAGGAGG
>NC_041389.1:627582372-627603386 GCF_002162155.2 Triticum dicoccoides
CATGCCATCTGCTTAGATTAGACATGCTTTGTGTGAATGCCTCCTATTTGCTTTCTATATTAGATATGTGAATTATGCAATGCCATATTTTTAGCCAGTTATCATATATGTGAATTATGCACCACCATGGAGCCAGGCATCATATATGTGAATTATCTCATGCCATCTTTTTTTTTCATTACGTATTCCATTTTTCGGCAACCTGTGTATATTGAACTACTCTTCATGTGTATCAGCCATTTGAGCCAGTTATGAAAAAATCTAGAGTGAAAACAAGGTCTTCAGAGTAGGCAATGGTACCTGTTGAAGCATATATCTCGATGGTTACAGGGAGCTCCTCAGAGGAGGATTCAGAGACAGATGGCCAGTCCTATATCCCACCTGAGGTGTATGCTCTAAGTTGCAATGTTTATATTTCTCATATGATGCATATGGTGTCTTGCATTGCTTAGTTTAGACATCATATGCACAATATTGAATTCTATCTGCTTAGTTTAGAGATCATACATGCGATTGCTAGCTGCTTAGTATATGAATCAATTATGTCAATTATATCATGCCATCCTGTATACTTAGACAACATGTATGTGAATTATTTCATCCCAACCTATTTTAGAAAGACATCATATAGTTTTGTCATGTCATCCTGTTTAGGTACTCATCATATGTTGAATTATGCAATTATATCCTGTTAAGTTATCCATCATATATCTGAAACTGTGTCATGCTATCCTGTTTAGTTAGGCATCATATATGTGAAATTGTGTCATGATGTCATGTTTGGTTAGACAACATATATGTGAATTACCACATCTGTCTATCATACAATGTATGTACGTTCAATTTCTTTTCTTGTTTATCAGCCATTTGAATTGGAGGGAGTGATGGCAGTATCTAAGGGAGCAAAAACCCGTTCTTCACAAAAGACAGTGCTACCCGTCGATGCAGATAGAACCATGGTTGTACTGGCCCACAAACTAGCCCCACCACACATAATCGAGACTCTTCCAGATTGCACACTTACACCGTTGGGCAGAGAACCGGCTACAACCCATTTAACCGCAACCCCAGCGGATAGTAACCCACTTCTAGTTGACAAAGCACCATGTCCACCACAGAGTACCCCCACACGAGCAGTTTGTAAAGCTACTACAGTTCCCAAAGCACGAAGACCACCATAGCTAACCCAAACTCCATGTTTAAAGCAGAAGAGCACCTATTCTCAGGTCAGATTCTGTAGCTATGGTCCATACTCCTTTGTTGTTGCATCACTGTATTTACTCATACCAACTACTTTCGAATTTGAAGGATCCAATTGAAACTCTAATGGTGCAACAGGTATGTTTTAAACCTATTTCTTTAACTGGATTGTTGTTCTAACTTCTTGCTCTATCTTGATTTTAGTTTAAGTTGTATAAACAGTTATGTTCTCATGTGATGCACATTACAAGTGCTGCCAATGATGTGTAGTTTCTCACACTTATATTCTGTCTATGCTGCTGTGTCTTAAAAATATATGAGTTGAATTGTGTCTCTATCTTGATTAGGGAACGTAAACTAGAATGATATGGACAATACAGTGACCATAGTACATAGATATATGTTTGTTTCATGCTGTTATCATGTCCACCTTACTACTAAACCGGTTTACCAAAATGAGTTTCGTATACTACAAGCTAAACCTGTGATGTGTCTGCTTGTTTCTCTTGTAGTATGCAAACAGAATATTGGAGAAGAGCACCCCTCTATGCAATGGTAGAGAAAGTAATGCAGATAAGGTTCAAGATAGTGAGACAACCCTATTGGTCTCCAAGAAAGGTGATAAAAACGATCTTGTAGACAGTGAGAAAACCCCACAGTCCTGCGTTGACATAGTGTTCGAGTTACTGGCCAGTACCGCTGGCACACGCTCTTCGAACTCACTGCCTGAATCACTTCAGCTTCTTCAGTCTCAGCTACAAGCTGAAAGGCATCAGTCAGTTGTGCTGCGGCAAGAAGCCGAAGGACTGAGGAAGTCCCTGCAGAATTCAGATGCGTACTTTTTTGTGCAACAGCAAGCGCTGGAGGATTTAAGCGCCAAACAAGAGAAAGTTAATAAGCTTGCTAAGCATCTTGCCTGCATTATGGGTACCCAGGATATTGTTTCTTGAACTCTTCTGAAGTGGTTTCAGTTCTAGACTTGTTTTGCCGCGGCGTTTATATGCTGCTTTGTTCCCTATATTTGCACTGGTGGCGAACTTTGATGCCTAGTGGATGTAATATGTGTAATAGCCGTGATAGCCTAGCATAAGTTGCTTCCTTATTTATTTACTTATTGTCTTGTTTATTTGTTTGCTTGTACTCAGTGCAGTTCTTTTTCCGCGGTTTGCTAGTGGCTGCAATAACCTATTTTTTAAAACGAGGCCACAATAACCATGGGCTAATATTTACTGTAGTGACACTGGGCCCCCTACGGGCCGTAGAAACAGTGTGCCTTCTACGGGCCGTAGAAACAGTGGTCCTTCTACGGGCCGTAGAAACAATGGGCCTTCTATGGTCCATATCATCAATGGGCCTTATACGGGCCGTATGATCAATTGGCCAAACATGGGCCAATAACAGGCCACATTATGGCCGTAAATGGGCTAGAGTTGGAATCGTCCATTCATGGGCCGACCATAACGGGCCATCGTTAATAGGCCATATTTGATGACGCTATGAAAATGGCCCAACGTATTAACGGACCACAAACAGGCCGACTGTAACCACGGGCTGAATTTGGCCCACAAGCAGAAAATGATAGTAACGGGCCGGAAGTAAACGAATGCTGGAAATGAGCCCAAGAATAAATGGGCTCTGAGAAGGCCGAAAGATAACATGGGCTGGAAACGGCCCAATGGAATAATAGGCCGTTAATGGGTATAAAGTGATACACTGTTCATTACGGGCCAGTTTCATCACGGGACGTTAATGGGTGTAAAGTGATACACTGTTCATTACGGGCCAGTTTCACCACGGGCCGTTAATAGGCCAAGAGTTACATAGGGCCTCATATGGACCGAAAGACGTCATGGGCCATACATGGGCCAGAAGTCAAAACGGGCTGGAATCATATTGGATGGCCCAGATGATGCTACTGGGCCTAATTCGGATAGGGCGTAACGGGCCTTGGGTTAGCGGGCTGTAAATGGGCTATATGCGAACAGGCCGTTAACAGGCTTTTCATGGGCTGGCCCGCCACCTTTTAACCAAGTCAAACGGGCCGGCCTTTTCACAGGAATGGGCCTATGTTGGGTCGTGCCACGTGTCAACATATCATAGGCACCTTCTGTCCAATGAGTGGATGACATATGTCCCAACGATGAGCCGACACGTGTTTCCTCCAGCCAATGATGATTTTACACGTAGAAAATCCCCATTGGTCGGGGCTGTTAACGGGTTATCGGATCCAAAACCCGACCCGATAGCTTAACGGCGTTCCGTTACGGTGGATGCCACATGTCGGTCACACTTGACGAAAGCACTTCTGTGACGCGCGATTTATCGTCATGGAATGGACACTTCCGTGATGATAATTTTGGTAATGTCATGGAACACTTCTACGATAGCACAGGTATGACTATCTTGATTCTGTCATAAAATCATCATGGATGTACATGCATGACAAAAAACGCGACCTACTGTGACAAACACGTATCATCACGGAAGTGTATTTTTTTGTAGTGATACCCCCATATCCAGGACGCCAACAGTGGCTATCTTTTTAGCCCTTGGATCTTTTATAACAGGTAGCTCATGAAAGAATCTTTGCATGGTAGGATGAGTACGAATAAATCTATTCTCAAGTTTTAGAACTAGTGTTGAAATAGCTTCTGCATAGGTTTTAGTTCTTTTAATTATAGGAGCATCATCACAAGTCAAAGTTCCAACACAATTAAAAAATTCTTGGATGGCACCTTTTCCTATAACATTCCCATGTCCCAAAACAACATTTTTAGCATCTAGATTACCAGAACGCCCAATTTTAGGAGTCATGCCATCATCTGTTTCTGCCATACCAAAATCACTCATGATGACAACTCAGAAAAAGCAAACAAAAGATCAAACGAGAAAAAGTCAAACAAAAAAGAAGGCAAATAAAAAGGCAAATATTTTTGTGTTTTTCTGAAAACATTTTGGAAGTGGGGGAGATGAAAACGAGAGGCAAATGACAAATAAAGTAATTGCAAGGAGATGAGATTTGTGATTGGGTACTTGATAGATGTTGATGATGTCTCCCCGGCTACGGCACCAGAAATTCTTCCTGATTGCTTGTATCTGCGTTGGTAATTCCCCGAAGAGGAGAGGATGATACATCACATCGATGGTAAGTATTTCCCTCAATTATGATACCATGGTTATCAATCCAGTAGGAGAACCAAGCAACACTATGTAAATAGCACCTGCACACAAATAACAAGAACTTGCAACCCAATGCGTAAGAGGGGTTGTCGATCCCTCCTCGGTATTGAGATGGATTAAATTCTATGAGATTTACAAATAGATCTTGCAAAAACAGAAAATAAAATAAATAATAAAGTGCAGCAAGGTATTTTTGGTTTTAGTAGGATAGGAAATAAGTCCGGGGGGCGTAGATTTCACTAGAGGCTTCTCTCGAGAAAATGGCATACGGTAGGTAAACAAATTACTGTTGGGCAATTGACAGAAAAGCGAATAGTTGTGATGATATCCAAGGCAATGATCATGTATATAACGTCCAAGATTAGTAGACCAACTCTTGCCTGCATCTACTACTATTACTCCACACATCGACCGCTATCCAGCATGCATCTAGTGTATTAAGTTCATGGATAACAGAGTAATGCAATAAGAACGATGACATGATGTAGACAAGATCTATTAATGCAGGAATAGACCCCACCTTTTTATCCTTAATGGCAATGATACATGCGTGTCATGTCCCCTTCTGTCACTGACATTGAGCACCGCAAGATCGAACCCATCACAAAGCACCTCTTCCCATTGCAAGAAAAATCAATCTAGTTGGCCAAACCAAACCAAATTTTGGAGAAGAAATACGAGGCTATAAGAATCATGCATGAAATAGTTCAGACAAGACCCAAATGATATTCATCGATAGATCTGATCATAAACTCACAATTCACTGGATCCCAACAAACACACCACAAAAAGGCATTACATCAAATAAATCTCCAAGAACATCTGGGAGAACATTGTATTGAAAATCAAAAAGAGAGTAGAAGCCATCTAGTTTCTACCTACAGACCCGTAGGTCTGTGGTAAACTACCCACGCATCATCGGAGGGGCAAGGGTGATAATGAAGAACCCCTCCGTGATCGTTGACCCCTCCGACAGAGTGCCAGAAAAGGCATCTAGATTGCATCTCATGGTTCTAGAACTTGCGGCGGCTGGAATTGTGTTTAGTTGACTTCCCTAGGGTTTATGGGATTTAAGAGTATTTATAGAGGCAGAGGTTAGTGGAGGGAGTGTATGTAGGCCCCACTCCCCACCAGGGCGTGCCAGGGGATCTTGGCGTGCCCTGGTGCCTAGTGGGCCCCACAGGGCCCCTTTGGTGCACTTCTTGGGCCTCTTGGGTGTCTTCTGGGCAAAAAAATTGTAAACACTTTCGTGCCATCTGGACTTCGTTTGGTATTGATTTTTTGCGAAGTGAAAAACAAGCAAAAAAACAGCAACTGGCATTGGGCACTATGTAGATAGGTTAGTCCCAAAAAATAATATAAAGTTGCTAGTAAATGAATATAAAACATCCAAGAATGATAATATAACAGCATGGAACAATCAAAATTATAGATACGTTGGAGACGTATCAGCATGCTGCTGCAATAAACATTCAACTGCTTCCTTTTCGAGGGTATAAGGAAATAACTTGGCTTTTATCTCATTATTAGTCAGATCCTGTTGCTGAAATGTACGACATGTAAATTCAAATTTCTCAATATGTGTATAAGGCCTTTCAGTTCCATCACCTCGGCATGTTTCCTTTCTCAACATTTCAAGTAATCGAGATTTATCTCAAATATTTAACCAGATAGGGCAGGACCAACTGATATATGATTACCTACTTGGGCTAGTCCTGCTACTAGTTGCACACCTACCTAGTAAAGTTGTTCTTGTATAACCATGGTTGCTTACAACCTGCAAAAGCCTTTAGTACACAAAATAATTCAAGACTTAACACAAAGCCCAAAAGTGCCCAGCTCCCCAACAATGGTGCAAGAAAAAGGTAAGGGGTAAAGGCTTTTACTATCACCTCAAATTACCATCACATCCTTCCCTTTACAATGAGAGTGATGTAATTCATGGCCAATGGCAATAATGTGGAGTGGGGCCCCTTCACAACATTCACTAAGTTATTAAACTAAGCATTCAACAGAGAATCTCATATTCGAAATAAGGTTCTGATCCTATACATACCAAGGTTCATCCATATCTCTGAGAACTAGCAGGGGTCTAATCACACATGGGGAGAACAGTCATTATGAAGGTAGTGATGGTGAACATGAATGAATCACAAACGTAACGATCACAACACGATCCACTGGGGTTCTTGATGTTACAATGAGATGGATGTGGATGATGATGATGATGACAGTGGTGACGATGTTGATGATGACAGTGATGATGATGTTGTTGCCCCGCGTGCTTGTTGGTGAAGATGGCGGTCTCCTCTTGGTCAATCCCTCCTCCAGATGGACTCCGTAGGCTAGGGTTCTACCTTCTGGACGAGTTTCTGGTCTCTCTGGGCGTCTGATCCCCGATCCGATTTCACGGGGTGATAATAATGGACGAGGTGGCAGTGATGCCACTCCATACGACCCCTCATACGAACGGTCATGGTGATATGATCCGGCGTCTTCTGCTCTAGAGGTTGCGTGGATGCTCCTCCTTCAACCCCTTTGCTCCCTTCACGTATGGTAGGTGATTATCACATTAAATACGGGATTTCACTACCATTCTTTGGGATTTCTTACACAAAGTATTATTTGGTCCAAAAAGCATTACCTGAGAAATATCAACAAAAAGAGGTGCACGGGCGTGGTAAAATTCCACAAAGCCAACGATGTAGTCACAAAATAAGTATCAAAATCGTCACATAATTTGGACTCGTCATGTTGCCATGTTTTTTTTTCTTGGCAACATGGCAATTTAAGTTCTAGGAGGGTATGGCAAATGTAGTTCACGGAGCATGGGAATTTCTTTTGTTCGCAACATGGCCAAAAATCACTTTACTTTGGACCACGGCATTTTTGTTTAATGGATCATGGCAAATGTACTTTATGGAACATGACAATTTTATTATATGGACCATGGCAAACACTGCACCTCAGTGAGCCACACTGCATTATCTCCTTTGATCCCGTTCAGTTCATATCAGGGAATAGTGATTTTCATGGGCACCAATCCCATGGGCCATGGTTAGATGCGGGACTTTATGTCGACGAGATTCTAAATCTCTGAATTATCATTCATATACATCACACGTATTTGTCTAATTTGCCATCAATGAATCATAACATTTTGGCACATCTCCAATTTTTGCCATGGCAAATTTTAGCTTTTCTTTAAATCTGATGTCAAAATTCACATTCCATGGCAAACTTGTGTAATGGAGGCCGTCTTTTCTTTTGCGCATTTTGGCTACTGGAGGCTGTGATTTTGTGCTATTGGAATGGACTTAGATTTAGAGGTAATGTTGTCATGGGTAGAGATTTAGTAGAGCATGGCAATTTTGTTGAAAATTTTGGACATGGCTATTTTTTAAGTAGAGACATGATGTTGTGTGGAAGATGGAAAATTTTGTTGGAAATTTTGGACCTGGCTATTTGAGTAGAACATGGCAAATGTTGCCATGCTTACAATGGTGCAATTGGGTTTCACTCATGGCAAATTTGCCATGTTTTTATTTAGATTTTCTATATAGGTTGCCATGGTTAATGCCATTTTTATGTGCATATTTCATAACATTGCAAACTATTATCTTTGCACATGGCGAATTCTTAGATTTACACATGCCAACTCACAGCACTTTGCTTTCAAATCATCCATGGCAATTGTATAAATGTTTTAACATGTAAACTATTTTAGAGGTGGCTACACAAATTTAGCACTATGACAAGTTTTCAAATATGGCAAAATAATTTAATTATACCATGGCAAATTTAGTAATTAGACCATGGCAAAATACATGGGGAATGTTCATGCGACAATATTTAAAACTTGTCGAATGATAATTTTAAATTTCTTTCCTGTATTGTTCACATGTCAAGCTTTTTTCTACCCATGGCAAACTTAGAAATATTTTTCTAAATTCACAACATTTTTCTAAATACCTAAACTCATAAAGATTCTAAACATGGAAAATTTAGGTATTTTTGTAACACTCCCATGGAATCTTTATGTTTTTTTTCTTACTTAACCATGGCAAATTTAGTTTATTGATCGTGGCAAATTTAGTTTACATGAATTTCGCCCTGGCAAGTTTTGATACGAATCTGCCATGGCAATTTTCTTGTTCATACTTGATTTTCAACTCTTTGTATTTTTCTGACACAAGGCAAATTCCTCATACAAAACATGGCAATTCTTGATGTGAATCTTCAATGGCAATTTTTTATATGAATATACCATGGCGATTTTCTTGTTTTCATACTTGATTTTTAACTTTTTGTGTTTTTTCTCACACACGACAAATTCCTCATTCAAAACACGACAATTTTAATTAACTTCCATGGCAAGTTACCTTTTACTGTCATGGCAAATTTTTCTTAACATAGATGGGCAAATATAGTCCATGTAATGTTCATTTTCATTCATTCTATTTCTTTTGCCACGACATTTTCTGAACATAATATTGTTTCCATGGCAATTCCAGAAAAGTCGCAACAACACAACATCAACTACTGATGATTTTTTGCCATGCAAATTTGTGACCCACTTTAGTTTTTTTCTCCCATGTCATTGTTGCCATGATTTGGATAGGTTTTGTGCTAACTTGATCAGCCTTTTTTGTTTTTGCAACTTTGATGGACACACACGCATGGTGTTTCTGAAGTTCGCCATGGCAAAACTGATGCTGGACACACATGGATTGTGTTTTTCAAAAATTCCTTGGCAATTTTTGGTGCTGGACACAAATGGAAAATCGCCATGTCATTTTTCGAACAAATTTTTAGCCATGACTATTTTGATTTTTTTTTTGTCATGCCAGATTGTCCATGCTTTCACTAGGGAATCAAATATGTTTTTTATAAACCTTGCCATTGTAAAAAAAGTATATCATGGCAAATTATAAATAGATTGGTCAAACTCAAATGGCATTTTTTTGGAATTTCCATTTTTTCTGCTATTAAAGCTGATGGCATTTTTTCGTAGCTGAGCAAAATCTAGGCTTTTATTTGTCACAAAAAAAACAAAAATCTGGGCTTTTCATCTAATTCATTACTAGCGAGCTTTTTATTCCTTTTTTGATTTTTACATGGAAAAGACCTGGTGTCAGGGAGGCGTTCGGACTATGGTTCCCCCTGCCGAACGAATACGTTCGGAGGATCGATCCCATCGTACCGAACAATCGTTCAGTCTGGGAGGTGCCCAGGTCGAACATGTGCTGCTGATAGTTCGGTCTGGGAAGGTGCCCAGGCCGAACATGTGGTACTTATCAGCGCCCAATAATAAAGGCAGCAAGTTTGCCAAAGAAAAACAAGACTCCATGGGTCATGGCTGTCGTAGCAAAGATCCCCATCGGATCTAGGGGCCATTAATCAGCCAAAAGGAAAGTCCAAAGCTGGTCCCGAACACAGCTATGTGTGTATAGATGGAACAAACTATTCTCATTTGGCACCTCCAAACTTTCATAATTTGCCTGTTGCCCAGTGTTATGTCAGTGAAGCTCCGCCGCTCCGCCACTGCGTCAGACCAATACCAATCAGCTGGCCTGGATGTCTTGGCCAACCTCGACGGAGCTCCGACGGGCCGTCAGCACGTCCATGAGCCGGCCAACATCATCGTACGAAGATCCGCCCTTCTCCACCGCGCGCCTTGCCTTCTCACCTAGGTCCTTGGCCTTCTTCTGGATGGCGTCGCTCTCCATCAGCCTCTGGATGGACTCGGCGATCACCTCGCCGGCGATCACCTCGTGGGCCTCGATGCCCGACGCGTAGTCCTTGGCCCCGATGCTGACGCCCACCTTGAGCAGCTCCACCACGAGCTTCTCGTTGTTGAACTGGTCCGCGTACCGCGGCCACGTCACCATCGGCACGCCGGCGCTCACGGCCTCCAGCACCGAGTTCCAGCCGCAGTGCGTCACGAACCCGCCCAGGGCGGCGTGGCTCAGGATCAGCATCTGCGGCGCCCAGCCTCGGATTAGGAAGCCGCGGTCGCCGTGCGCTATGAGGTCCGCGAAGCCTTCGGGCATCCATTCAGCAGAGTCTTGGCCTGCGGCGGTGCCGATGACCCACACGAAGTTCACGCCTGAGAGGTCGAGGGCGCGGGCGAGCTGGTGCAGCTCCGCCGGTGCGAACTTGGTTAGTGTGCCGAAGGAGACGTACACCACCGAGCCGGCTGGCTTCGCGTCCAGCCACCGGATGCAGCTGTCCGCGTCCGGCGAGGGCGCGTCGGTGCCTCTCACAGCCATGTCCTTGCTGGCGAGCGCTACTGGCCCGACGAGCCACACACGCCGGGAGAGCGTCTTGTTGAAGTGCTCGACGTAATCCGGCTCCAGCTCGTGGAAGCTGTTGAACACCTCGCCGAAGCTCCTCTGGTCGGCGGCGTTCACGCCCTTGAAGAACTGCCACTGCCATGGCTTCTTAGCCGGGTCCATCATCTGGCTTCGCCTCAGCTCGATGCGGTGCGGCAGCCCCGGCAGGGCGACGAAGGCGTCGGGGTCGTCGGGGGCGTTCTCCAGCGGGTTGTGGCGCAGCATGCTGTCGCTGCAGGAGCGCGCGAACATGCTGCTGCCGAGGAACGCGATGCGCGGGACGCCCCGCTCCGCGGCGGCGTCGACAGACCAGTGGAAGAAGCTGTCGGACACGACAGCGTCAGTGCGGTGGTCGGCCAGGAACCGGTCGAATGGCTCCCGGAGCAGAGTCGCCGCGTGGAAGAACTTGTCGCGGTCGTCCTGGGACGAGAGGGCCGTGCCGTTCTCCACCCCCGGCGGGAGCCCGACGTCGGGGAAAGGCACGACAGCGATGTCGATGGCGGGACAGCCGGTGCCGGCGAAGGCGTCGTTGGCGCGCTTGACGGCGGAGCGGATGATGGCGGCGTTGACGGGCGTGGTGAGGATGGTGCACCTGACGCCGCGGCCGGCGAAGAGGGCGGCCATGTCGGCGATCGGAATGAGGTGGCCGGAGGCCAGGAACGGGAAGAAGAGGATGTGCAGCGGCTCGTCGTGGACAGCCATGGCTGGCGAGCTACCGCGTCCCGTGACCGACGGAGTGTACTACGGCCGGCGTGGAGGAGGAGGTCGATCGAGTACAAATGCAGATCAGACGCAAGACTCGGTGCGATTAAGACGAGAGCCGTGTAAAGGACTATTTATAAAGTCATACGTATAAGTTTGGGCTCTCAAAATTCAAAAA
Source organism: Triticum dicoccoides (assembly GCF_002162155.2). NCBI lineage: Eukaryota > Viridiplantae > Streptophyta > Magnoliopsida > Poales > Poaceae > Triticum > Triticum dicoccoides. Next base: position 627,593,968 of record NC_041389.1, read on the forward strand.
AAAAGTTTGGGCTCTCGTTGTCTGATGGAAGCAACGAGGAAGGGGAACGGGAGAAGTGGCTTCCGACTTGGAGAGTGGATTTTCTATCATGCACGGACCTCCCGTGCATGCATCCACCGTTTTTTTTGTGTGTGGAACCACCTACATACATCTACATGGTATTCTTCACTCACAAAGTTACATTCAAATAAATTGTTCTAATGTATATAATGAAATAAAAGTTTGATTTACATTCTGTTTGCACAATTGTGTTTTTACTGTCGACATCTTTAAAACAAGACTAATATTGAATATATTTTTAGACAATTAAATCACCATGCGTCAAACTTGTTTCATACAAATTTATTAATTCCATGCGAAATATTCAATAATGTTTATTCTATTTCACAAAAATACTTTATTGTTTTATTACGGCTCACTGTGTTCCACTGGAATCACAATTTTAAAACTTATTGAAGTACATTCAAAAGTGGTCTCGTTTTGAAGTTCTCATCATCATAAACACTAAAATGCAAACATGTCATAAGTTATATTTTTGGTTTAAAAATGAAATAGATTTAACCTTGAAAATAGAATGAAAAAGTATGGAGCGGTGGAACTGCTTGCATGCGGTCAGAAAAATATCTAAAAAAGTACAAACTCATTGCGCATCTAATCTCTAAGCAAAATCAAGGGCTCTCTCATGCATGGGACCTCCCGTGCATGGGAGAATTGCTTTTCTCTTCCGACTTGGTGATCTCCATCTTCCAGAACAGAAGCTTGTGGACTCGCATTGAAGATTTTGGTACCTTGGCATGCAAGGGTTTGAACAGAGGTTTGCATCACCTGCTCGATGGATCTTGCTAGAATATACTACTACAACGTTGACAGAAGATAAATCCACTCAATCTGAATGGTTCGATGTATCATAATTATTGTTATTATTTTTACAAATCAATAAGTCACTGTCTGTTTGACTCAACAACAGAAAAATCTACTCTCTGTCGTGGCAATGTTCCCCAAGCAAACATAACTGATGTGGAAAAAACATTCATCATGATAATTCAGTTTTAGACCGCAAAGTATATGCAGCAATTCCCTGTTGTTGTGGATTAAAAAGTGTTTTTTTAAGATCCAGCGTTTGCTGGCTTCATTGATTTAGCAGGAAGGAGAATACAAGGGTGATCAGAACGATCAAAAGGATGAAATTAAGCGGGAGATGGTCAAGTGATCATCATCCCGGACTGAAAATAAATAATCAGACTTCTCCCAGCATTTCCCCGAACGGGGTCTTTAGCTTCTTTGCTCCTGCTAATCTCCATTCTTCTAAGTTACTACTGATCTTTGCATAGATCCGTTGACTACTTGGGGTCACCCCCCTGAAGGTGCAGTCATTTCTCTCATTCCATAGCTCCCACAAGATCATTACGATCATTGATCTGATTGCTCTTCTGTTCTGTGGTGCGGTCCGGTTGATTATCTGTTGGCATGCCTGTGAGGAGGAGGTTGGGTCCCTAGTCAAAGATGATAGAGAGGAGCATCCCGATCGCCTCGCCGTGTGCTGCCAAACTTCCCGCGCGAAACGGCAATACCAAAACAAATGTGTAGATGTTTCAAGATTGCGAATGCATAGTTGGCAGAAGTAGCTGTTCGGCCAACCCCTTCTCTGCAGCCGATCATTGCACCAAAGTCTGTCTTGTAGAAGCAGCCACATGAATATCTTGTGCTTGTTTGGAGCCCACACTTTCCAGATTAGATGGTTGAATCCGGACTGCCCCGAAGATTGAAACTGCGCAGTGTATGCTAAATTTGCAGAGTAGCTGCCATTGCTGGTGTGTCGCCCTTGTATGCGATCGTCCTCCTCAGGGCGCAACACTGTGTTTTCTGTCTGCAGCATTCTCCATATGGACAGAAACTCCGGTGCAATGGCCATGATGTCTCCATGTTGCAGATCTTTGATCCATCGGTCGTTCCGGAGGGATGCTTCAACACTTCTACTTTTTCTGCGGGCGTGATTGTAGACTGATGGGTATGTGAATGCGAGCGGGGAGTCGCCTAACCAACTGTCGTTCCAGAAGCTTGCTTTGCGGCCATTTCCGATCTGAATTTTTGTTGCCAAACTGAAGGTCTTTCGATCCTTCTCCGGCGCTGGGTTTTGTAGTTGCACCCACGGCCTTGCTGGTTTCTCCCATGCCAGCCACTGCCATCTGAGGCGAAGGGCAGTGCAGAACTTGTTTAAATCTAGTATGCCCAACCCTCCTTGGCTCACCGGGGAGCAGACTTTCGACCAGGCCACCTTGCACTTACCCCCGGTGAGCTCGTCCTCCTGGCTCCATAAGAATCGCCTTCGAGCCTTGTCGATCTCACGGATGATCTTCTTTGGCACTTTTAGCACGGTCATGGCGAAAGTTGGCAGCGCAGAGAGGACGTTGCATACCAGAACCCTCCGACCAGCTAAGTTAAGCAGCCTTCCTTTCCAACCCGCCAGACGCGCCTTAATCCTGTCTGTCAAGAACTGGAAGTGGCTCAGTCTCAGCCTGGCCGTCGGGATCGGCAAGCCGAGGTAGGTCAGTGGGAACCCAGTCAGGGAGCCGCCAAAACCCTGTAGCACTTCCGACAAATTGATGCCATCGCATCTTATGGCTGCCACTGATGATTTGCCTTGATTGAGATGCAGCCCCGTTGCTTCCCCAAATTTTGTGAGCAGATTGAGTAGCGTATCGACCTCGGCCTTGGATGGGTTGGCGAAGATTACCGCGTCATCTGCGTACAGACAAATCCTCATACTCGTACCCCGGCCCGGCAACCGGGCCAGTGTCCCCCTCTCCGTAGCCGCTGCTAGCAGGCGATGAAGCGGGTCAATTGCGATGATGAAGAGAAGCGGGGAGAAAGGGTCTCCCTGACGCAACCCTTGGTGATGCCAGAACTTCTCTCCCGGCTCGCCGTTCATCAGGATGGAGGAGGAGGCCGAAGAAAGTAGCATGGCGATCCAATCCCTCCAATGGGAGCTAAAGCCCATTCTCTGCAGCAGTTCCATCAAGTATTCCCAGGAAACTGAATCGAAGGCCTTGGCTATATCCAGTTTGAATAGAAGGGCCGATTTTTTGTCTCTGTGAAGCACTCTAACACAGCCATGGACATACTGATAGCTATCATGGATGCACTTGCCCTTTTGGAAAGTGGTTTGCGCCGGGGAGATGAGATCCTTTAGCTTTGGGGCCAACCTCATAAATAGAACCTTAGCTATCAATTTCGCGACGGAGTGTATGAGGCTGATAGGCCTGAAGTGGCCCATCTCGGTTGCTCCATCCTTCTTTGGCAGTAGAGCTATGAACGCGCAGTTTAGGTCATCGAAGTTTGCTCCTGCTAGGTTATAGAATTTGTGAAAAACTGCCATAATATCATGCTTGATGATGTCCCAATAGGTCCTGAAGAAACGCCCGGTGAAGCCGTCCGGGCCAGGTGCTTTTTCAGCCGGAGAGGCATGAATTGTTGTCCACACCTCATGCTCGGAGAATGGTAGATCTAGCCCTATCATGTCGACTACCTGTAGGTGCAGTTCGTCCCAGTTTATGGTGCAGTTGCGCTGCCGGCTCCTTCCCAAAGCTTCTATAAAGTGATCGAGCGCGGCCGAGGCCTTCTCCTTATGTTCAGTGATGTCAGTGTTGCCCACCCTGATCGAGTGAATGTAGTTCTTCCTCCTTCTTGCTCTGATTTTTGCATGGAAAATTTTTGAGTTTGCATCGCCAGCTTTGAGCCACATGATCCTGGAAGCTTGCCGCTTTCTGGCCCTCTCGATGGCTGCCAGCCCAATCACCTTGAGTTTAAGCTGCTTACGCAATAGGCGCTCTTGCTTCGTCAGGTGTCTGGCCTCCTGCGCCAAGTCCAATTGCAAAATAACTGTATTTGCAATGTGGAACTGCATTTTAGTGCCTCCGAATAGTGATCTACTCCAGATCTTCAGGTCAGCCCCCACCCTCTGCAGCTTCCTACCGATGCGTATGAATGGGCAGTCATGATTCACAGGCCGATCCCAGGCATGCTTCACTGTCTCATGGAAGTGCGGAAATTTTGGCCAAAATTTTTCGAACCTGAACCTAGCTTTCCTAACTGGCGGAGCACCGTTGGCCAGCAGGAGGGGACAGTGATCGGAGAAGGATGTAGAGGCCGCCGTAAGCAACACGTCGGGGAACAGGTTTTCCCATGCTAAATTGCAAAAAACCTTGTCAATGATGCATAGAGTAGGTGCTTCTCGTTCATTACTCCAGGTGAAACGCCTGTTTCTGCACTTTATTTCTCTGACCCCTGCGTAGTCGATCGCACGGCGAAAACGCCCCATCATCCTTCTGTTGATCAGGCCGTTGCTTTTGTCCCTGGCTTGATAAATCATGTTGAAGTCACCATTAAGCATCCACGGATCAGATGGAGGAGGGGTCACGCTTGCAAGTTTAGAAAGGAAGTTCTCTTTCTGATCATCCTCTGTCGGCCTGTATACGGTTGTCATCCAAAAAAAGTCGCTGCTGCCGATGATTTGAACCCTAACCGTGATGGAGAAGCTAGCAATCATGTGTGAGACTATGTCGACTACTTGTTTATCCCAAAAAATTGCTGCCCCGCCTCTAGTTCCTGTTGCTCGCAAAACAACACAGCCCTGAAGCGAAGGACCCCCTACTTCTACTGCTAACTGTGTGTACCATGATTCGATCTTAGTTTCCTGCAAGTTTAGGATTGAAATCCTGTTCGCGTGTGCTACCTCGCAGACGGCCGAGCGCTTTGCAGGGGAGTTTAGGCCCCGCACGTTCCAGGACATGATTCTAAAGCTTGTATCAATCATGGAGACAGGGGGTTTCTCTTCATTGACTGACATAGCTACTGAAAGTAAACATGAACACACAAGCCTCACAATCCTGCTGGGGACGACGCCGGCCACCAATAGACACCAAACTCTGGTGCCGCCAAGCTACCTCTACCTTACAGAAGACACGACACATTGGGATAAAACCTAACTCAAGTTGGTTTAAGACCAGCCGCCGACGAAGGCTACTAAGGAGGACTAACATGATCACAGCACTAATGCATCCTCGCCGCTCGCTCCAGCCATTCCGGCAGCGATCTTCAGGGCCTCACAGTCCAGGCCAGTGAGCTTGGCTATGGCGGCGATGTCGTTGTTGGAGAGAGGCTCATGGAAGCGCTTGAGAAGATCAGCAGCAGCCTTGGGCGTCATCTTGTCCTTAGGTCCGAGCCCGCCAAGCTCCTGGATGAGGCGCATCGCCGCTCTCTGCACAATCGAAATAGCACAGCCTGCCGCTGCCTGTCAAGCACTGCGGCACGAAGGTGCCGAGGTGGCCCGCACCTTGGGAGGGGCCGAAGGTCGCGGCCGCGTCGGGGGGCTGGGCAGCACGGCCTGGGGCACCGGGGCGAAGAGCTCTAGCGCTCCTTCACTATTGTTGTCGTCCGTTGCCTTGGGAGGGCCGTTGTCGTGCGCCCCTCCAATCTGCAGACTATCGACCTTGTGGGTGATCGCGTCGACATGGAACCCCACCGCGGCCGCCGCCGGCGAGCAGATGCAGGGGCTTTAGAGCAGGGCAGAAAGGTCAGCGATGCACGGGAGGATGTCGTTGTCTTCATGGAATTCTTCCATCACACCAGAGCGCGTGCGAGCATGCGGAGGGGAGCGTCCACCATCTTCAAAGGCCAGCGGGGAGTTGAGGGCGTCGAGCATGGCGTTCTCGATCTCTAGCTACATGACGTCCGTGCGCGGCGGGGGAGAGAGCGCGCGACCACTAGGGAAGGAGAAGAAAGCGGCCACGGGGTCTATCTCCTGGGCTTCCGAGCACGGGGCCACTGTCGTTTGGCGGAGAGGGAGTGGTGGGGTGGCCCGAAGCGGCGGCTCGTCGGTCGTCGTCTTGCTCTTGGTGCGCCCGCGCACCTGGTCGCCGTGCCTCCTGCCTGCCGGAGTCCGGCTGCGCCTCTGTGGCGTCGCCTCGACGACATCAGTGGACTTGCCCTTGGCGTGGCAAGAGGTGCCCAGGAACGCGTCTCGCACGAGCGTCGCTGGTCGGCGGGGCCATCCTCATCGTGGTCGCACCGGTTCGCCCGAGGGGCCGCCCGGCAAGAAGCAGTGGCCAGCCAAGCCTCGGGGCGACGAGACAGCACCTGGCCATCTTCGACACCTCCCGCCCAGGATCCCGGCTCGACGACGCGCGGGTAGGGGCGGTTGTCGTTGTCGGAGGAGGAGGGGATCCCGCTCTGGCCCGAGTGCGAAGAGCGGGGTGAGAGCGGGGTCCAGTCTTCAACACGATCCACGTGCAGTAGCAGATCATAGCAGCGTACGACCGGCGGCGGTGGGACGTGGCGGTCCGGCGGGGAATAGCCGAGGATCTCGTCGACGCGGCCCGCTCCCCTCTTGAGGACCCAGAGTGCACGCTTTGTCGAAATGTGCGTGACATCCCAGGTCCAGAGCCATCAAGCGAAGGTCTTCGTGTGGCCCCGCTCCAGCGTCCGGCTATCGAGGCGCTCGATGCGGCCGAAATCGCCGAACGCCTCCTCCGCACCCTCGAGCGACCAGAATTGCATTGGGAGATCCTCGACGATGATGCGCACGTGCAGGGGCAGCTTCATGAAGGCGGTGTGGTCGTCCTTGTGCCAGGCGCGGATGAAGAACTTGGTGCCGTCCACCCGCAGCACGCCGCGCCTCACGGCGTCGTCGCGGTGCGCCGGGATGTCAAAATGCACCAGGAAGGCCTCCGGGTGGTGGGAGGTGACACATAGCTGGAAAGGGGGCATGCCCAGCTGCGCCTCGATGGCCTTGCCCACCGCCATGGGATTGGTGGCGTGGACCCCCTCGGCAGCGGTGAGGGTGACGGCGTGCAGGCGCAGGATGAGCTCCTTGCGCTCGAGCGCGGGCGAGGCGACCACCACCTTGTTGCTGACGCGCGGCCGCCGCGAGTGGTCGCAGCGAAGGAAGCGGTCCATGGCCGGGGAAGCAGAGGTGCCCGACGGTGTGAAGCGAAGACGCTCGTGCACCGGAGCTCTGGAAGGAGCCGGGATCAGCCGATCGCGGGCGGCCCCTCCTGGACCCCCGTTCCTCGGGTTCTGTGGGCACTCGCGGGCGAAATGGCCTTGGCGCTTGCAGAGGACGCAGCGGAGCGGATCTCTGCAGTCCTTGCGGCGGTGGAGCTTGTTGAGGCACCGGAAACACTTTCCTTTGAACTTGCTTAAGAAGGCGTCGCGGCCGGTGGGCGCATTGGAGCCCTGCTGGCGGTCCGAGCGGTGCTCCCGGCGATGATGCGTATGAACCGCAGGCCCGAAGCCTACGCGCTTTCCCTTCCTGGATCTGACCTCCATCCATCCATGGTCTTCGCCCGAAGAGGAAATGTCGACAGCGGGGGATGGGGCGACCACCATGGATTTAAGGCGCCCGTGCCCAAAAGCAAGGGATGCGCCCAGATCCGTTGAGCCAAGTAGCAGCCCCGGCTGGGACGGGCCACCTCTCTCCAGGTAACGCGGCGTCGAAGCTGGATCTGAGCCTACGATGGTTGTGGCCGGTGTTGATGGCAAGGCAGAAGCCCTCGACGGACCGCCCGAGGACGCGGAACCGCGAGGAGCGAGGGGGCTTCCATGCTGCGAGCCAGCTGAGGAGGGACGGGATGGGACGGCGGCCATTAATGCCGGATTTGTGGCCGCCGCGGTCGGAGTGGCCAGCGGCGCAGGGGAGCGGGGGCGCGGACACGAGACGGACGCGCGCGTGCTTGCCTTCTCCTCCCCTAGCCCGCTGGTCGATGGCATATTGGTCTCCCCTCATCCAACAGCAACCCTCACCCTCGCCCGCCTTCTTCGTCGCCGACGCCGCCGCCCATTTTTCCGGTGACTCTGCCAGCTGCCGACGTTGCAACATCCGCTCAACGACGCCGCCGCCCATTTTTCCGGTGACTCTGCCAGCTACCGGCGCCGCAACATCCGCTCAGCAATGCCGCCACCTCCCACATGGTCCGCCATCGCCGTCTTGCCGCTGGGGAAACCGACTGCTTCCCACCCCCCTCCTGACACATCCGCGACCGCGACCAAGAAGCCGCCTCGCCGCCCCGGCCAGATCCTCACTGGCACGCTCGTCAGACGCCGGCAGGGCAGCTAGCTGGTCCGTGCGCGTCGCGACTCCCTTCGACGGCCATCTTCTTTGTCGACGCCCACAAGTTGTTCAACAGTTTGCCAAGGTACAAAATGGACTCCGCCGACGAGTTCTTTTTTGACAATTTCCTTTGCGATGAATGCCAGCAGGGCCTTCCCATGGATGCTTGGCAGCATAGACTATATGCACTAGGAGTGGAATAACTGCCCTTCTGCTTGGCAAGGGCAGTATAAGGGCCATGTCAGGGCTTGCACTGTCATACTCGAGGTCGTGGTGTCTCAAGATCTCTGGATCTGGCACTCTTTCTTTGGCATGGCCGGATCACACAATAATATCAACATGCTTCAGTGCTTGCTGGTGTTTGCTAGGCTTGCCGAAGGCAACAGCCCACCTGTGAACTTTACTATCAACGGTCACAATTACGTCAAAGGATACTAACTGGGTGACAGTATTTATTCTCAGTGACCACTATTGTCAAAACAATTCCCAACCCTGTCGGAGAGAAGAGGAAAAGATTTTCCTAAGAGCAAGAGAGTGATAGGAAGGATGTCGAGCGTGCCTTTGGTGTTTTGCAATCTCGATGGGGCAGCGTTCGGTATCCTGCTAATACCTGGAGCACGCAGAAACTGTGGGAGGTGGTGACTGCTTGTGTGATCATGCACAATATGATCGCAGAAGATGAGCGATTGGAACGTCTGTACGATCAAGGGTTTTAGTTTCAGGGTGAGAATGTTGTGCCTGAGCATGGAGGAGCGGCAACGTTTGAAGAGTTCACCCAATTCCATCATGACATGCGTGGTTGGGAAACTCACATGCAACTGCAAAATGATTTGGTTGAGTATATGTGGGCTCATGTTGGCAACCAATAGATGTATCTTCTTTATTTAGCTTGCAAAACTATGTGAGACATTTTTACTTGTATTCGGCTTCTAAAACTATGTTATTTTATTCAGTTGAAACTCTTTTATTTGACTATATGTTTGAATGCAAAAGCAATGCAAAAATAATCTATTTGTTGAAATAGGGCGGCCAGCCAGCCACGCCGGTAGATATGGGTCGGCGCGTTGGACGCACTACTGACCCAAATCTAAAACAGAGCCGATCCCGAACGGGCGACCGACCCAAACGAACAAAAGGCGAATAAAATCGCCGTCCGTTTGGGTCGGCCCATTGAAGTTGCTCTTATGGCTGGTCTCAGCTTACCTGTGGGGTAATATTACCAGTAGCGGACGGACGTGCGTGAGACGAGGCCCGCTAATTATACACCACATTACCTAGGGACGGTGTATTTATGGCATCCGCCATTGATAAT
>NC_041389.1:627603756-627608981 GCF_002162155.2 Triticum dicoccoides
CGGTGATTATCCCGAGAGATTCATCTAACAATGGTCAGCCCTATGTCAACGTGTTTTAGATGTTTCATCAATGAAAGTCACACTGCCACTAATGTTTCATCATGTCAACATGTTTTAGCGTGTATTAGATGTTTCATCAATGTAAGTCATAGTGCGACTAATTTCTCGCCCAACTTTTAAGAAATAAAGTCAAACTGAATCAATTACTTCCTTCGTTTCATAATATAAGATCGTTTTGCAAGCTGTTTTAGCTTGCCAAACATTCTTATATTATGCAACGGAAGGGGGTATGTTCTGATCTTTTTATTATTGGATGAGAACCATACTAATCAATGACAATTTTTTATACTCCCCCGTTCATTTTTGTAAGTTGTTTCAGACAACTTAAAATGACCTGTTTTGCACATTGTCTGAAATATTTTCAAAGTCTTATAAAAATGAATAGAGGGGTACCATATAGCGACTCTACATATCTCTCAATTTTGTTGCAGATGTGGACAGCAAGAAGATGAGATGCATTTGTTTTTTCTTTGCGACTTCGCTAGAGCTGCTTGGTTCTCTTCTCCTTGGTGCATTAGAACGGATGCACTAATTCAAGCCAATCCTACTATTCACAGCGTTTTACATGCTTTAATTAACATGATTCATTCCCATGCATCTGTGCCTAACATTCTCAATTTTTTGTGGTGCCTATGGAAAGCTCGGAATGACCATCTTTTCAACAGGAAGAGAGCTCTTCCCTATCAAATTCATATTGCTGCTAAAGCTCTCGATGTTGAATTGAATGATAATATGCATGTTTCTCTCCAAAATAACGTTGTTTGTGTTGTGCCTACTGTTAACCAGCTACCTGTGCAGGGAAAAACAATTAAGTCTGATCTTCTGCTAACAGGACCAAGAGTTTACTCTGATGCAGCTTTCAGGTGTAAAAAAATCCCTGGTTTAACTCAAGGAATGGTGGCTACTGGCATCGGAGTCTACCTTTGTTTGCCACAAGATCCGACAGAAATCAATGTTCAGGTTCAAGCGTCTTCTGCGGATACAGATTCTCCTTTGAAAGCGGAAGCTTTGGCTCTTCTCTTGGCGGCTCAAGTGGCTAATCGCCTTAACATTTCTCAACCTACTTTCCTCACCGACTGCCTCTCTTTGGCATCGTTTGCTGCTTCTTCTAAGGCTTCTGATGTTGCCATCCCCTGGGCTATCAGGAAAATACTAGCTGAATTTTTCTTCTTCTCCTCTGATCTTCATGCTCAGGTGTTTCACATTTCTAGGGAGATCAATGGGATCGCCCACAATATGGCTCAACAGGTTCTTAGGCCTTATCTAGGACCTGACATATGCTGTTTTGCCTCAGCTCATCGAAATGGATCTTGCCCTGTAGTTTCTCTTCTTTCCAATTTTCAGTTCCAGGGATTTGTAATCCATGCTATACACTGTTATTGAGCTGAATAGTAAAGTTTGGCGCTTTGTGCGCCTTCTGTTGTTCAAAAAAAAACCAATCTGACGAGAACCGGAGCACGGTGGTGTTGCCCGTCCAGCAGTTTCGGGCGACGGCTGGACACGTGGCTGGGCTCGCGGGAAAGATGGTGGTGCGGCGCGTCGGATCGTGGTCATAGGATGGCCTGTTAATTAGCACTAACTAACCTAGTTAGTTAACCCCTAGGTAAACACCAAGGAGGGCCCCACTGCTAATAACTCACATGAAGAAAATATTCATACTCATTGGATTATTTTTTGTTACGATCAGAAAATATAAGAAATGACTTATTTTTTGGATGAATCAGAAATGACTTATTTGTTTCAGAAAATAATCTAAAAATTGAAATATATAGAAATTAAACCATAATGCACATGAAGAAAAGTTATATCAGAAAAATCCAATGAATCTGTTTATGCCATGTTCATGCATGTTTGAACAAGTTAACCCTATTATTTAGGACAAAACAAGTAAATGACATTTTATCTTTTTTGTTTTGGAATGAGGTGCTTTCCAGATCTAAATCCGATGACACAACGACGTAGATGCAGCTGTTGGCACGCAAACAATATGAGCTTGGATGAACTGGAAAAGTTCACACAAAAAAATCTGAATTAGCAACAAACATTGAGTAATTACGTGTGCAAAATTTCGTGATTTGAATCACATTCGTGGAGGTTTTTTTTCCCCACACCTCAGATATCTGACATGTTTTTGCCCACACCTCTACTAATGTGATTCCATCCAGAAAATTTGACTCATGTGAACCTTTTATGTTTGTTACAAAAATATTTCATGAGTTTCTAGGAAAAATAATTATGTTTTTGGATTTTATTGTTCATACCGAGCTCATTTGAGCTCGAGCTTAGAAAGGCACTTCCCCAGCCATTGCTTTTTGTTCAACCACCCTGATATAATTACAGAAATAGGTAGCGTTGGACATTCAAGAAATGACCGTGTTCCATAATCACATCATATTGATCCCACACGGAAAATTTTCTTAGACGGGTGAGCCGAAAGCCACCAACACAATAACATCCTTCTTTTCTTTTCGGCGAAAACCAGGCATTGTCTCGGTGATGAGCATCCTACAAGTCCACGTGCACAACCTACATAACCAGAGCCAAAATGGATGCGACTGCAAGCAGCAGAACGGAGGGAGCACGGGCGCCCCTCCACGCCGAGCTGGGCACCACCACCGGCCTCTGCCCCTGCATGACCGGCGGCGCTTCCACCGCCGGCGACGTCGCCGTCTCATCCACCGATGACTCCGGCGGCAACGCTGCAGAAGAATTGCAAGACGTTTTTTCAGACCAACAAATTAATTTGCAACTTCGGTACGGTAGGAGCAGAACATCGTTGAAGATACTTACGCAGAGGGGGCAGTGCCGGAGCAAATGCAATTGGCCCTGCAAGTTCATGGTTCAGTGTCAGCTTCAGTAATGTACACTCTGAACTTTGATGGCAATGTCAAGGTGAAGCAAGGAGAATTAAGTTACCTGGAGCTGGGATTTGCGTCGCTGTATCTGCAGATCACAAAAAAAATTGGAACAGACAAGAACTTGCTTGGTTAATTAGAGGTCAAATTGTGCAGTGAAAAGAAATTGTTGTGTGTAGAGACGGACCTCTGCAGACGAGCGGGACGGAGAGCGACTTGCAGACCCTGGGGAGGGAGATGGCGAGGGTGCGGTTGATGGGGAGGCCGAAGGGCACGTTGCCGGTGAGGATGAGGCAGGCGCAGTCGGCGCCGGTGCGGACCACCCCGGCCACCGCCCTGCAGCACTGCAGCGTCGGCGAGCCCCCGCCGTTGGTGCTCCCCGTCACGAAGTTGAGGCACGGCGTGAACGTGCTGATCAGCGACGCCGTGCACGACGTCGCCACCCCCGCCTGCCCCGACACCGCCGCCGGCAGCACCGCCACGGCCACGGCCAGCACCAGCACCATCGCCGCCACCGCGCCCATCGCACCGTCACGTGTCATAGCGGCATATACGCCTTAAAAATGTACAGTTTTTGAAGGAGCAAATTAAACTGTGCCAGATCTCGCGCGCCTTCGCGTCTTATATATGCATGTGGGTCTCGTGTATACCTAGTGTGGTTAAGAATGTTTCAGGTGGTAGATGAGCGTTTGGCCATGGTGGTTGCGCGAACCGCTTGTGCTGATGCGTTTAGGTGATCAGGACGTCAGGTAGCTAGGACGATTGTGACCAGATGAATCCACAAAGTTTGCAGGTGCACTGCTCTCTCTGTCTCGGAGACTCTGACTGACTCGCCATGAAAGCGAAGTCCAAAGATTTGGCGAGAAGTTGACCGAACCATGGCGAATGCATATGGACAGCCTGGGCTCACCGGCGCGACCAACCTTAACTAACCGCTATTATGGACCATGGTCTGTCAGTGTCAAGAACGAGAATGGTTCTTGCTACAAAATCAGCGAACTGACCATTCCCAGTGCCACGCATAGTTCGCGCATCAAAGGGGAGCACGAATCACAACAAGTCCAATGGGAGCGGGTCATAACGGCGTGTCGGCGCTCGGCCTTGTCCTGGCCGTGGCGGCCGCGCTGCTGGTGTGCCAGTGCGCGGCGCAGGCGCAGGCGCCGGCGCAGGCTCCATCTGGTGGCAGCGGGGGCTCTGGTTGCATGCCGGAGCTCGTCAGCCTGTCGCCGTGCATGGGCTACATGTCGGGCAACGCGACGGCGCCCGGGGAGCCGTGCTGCGCGGCGGTGTCCGGCGTGCTGCGGTCCAGCCCGCGGTGCCTCTGCGCGGTGCTCGGCGGCACGGCGGCCACGCTCGGCGTCGCCCTGGACGGCGCCCGCGCGCTGCAGATGCCCGCGGCGTGCAGGGTCCAGGCGCCGCCCGCCAGCCAGTGCGACTGTAAGTTCACATTGCGCAAGTACGAACAACAGCACGAGTAGAAAATAACGTCGTGCCATTCGTGCAGCCATGGGTGTTCCGATGTCTTCTCCGGCGACGCCCTACGATCCCGACGTTACCCCTGCAGGTACGTGCAGCAGAACCTCCTGCAAATGTTTTGTAATAGGCCCGTGGAGCTGGTCGGAGCGCGTGACGGTGAGCTAATCGGAGCGCCATTTTCTGTCTCTGGATCTGACGCAGGGTCTGGATCCAAGGCCACTCCGACGCCTCAGTACTCCCACGGGAACGTCAACAGAGCAGGAGCAGGAAGGAGAAGTCTGGCCTTCGTCGTCGCCGTCGTAGCAATAGCTCTGATTCGTGGACCCTGACACCTGCTGAAATGGCCACGGGGCGTGTAAATGTACGATCGGACACAGCAGAGACCGAGACCCCGTTAAGCTTGAACGAATGTTTTTTTTAGCATGGCTTGAATGAATGATGGGGAACGGGGAGTCTCGTTGGTCATTGCACTCAGGGCACTAATGGCAACTCCAACGCGTTGACCCATTTCGTCTGCGTGCGTCCGTTTAAATCGGCGCGTTCGGTCGGCGTGGACAAAAAAATGGTCAAACGCGTCGACCTAAATGGACGTGCGTCCGCTTTTCATCCGCCTGCCGACTTCCAGGCTTATTTTTAAGCCGGATTTGCATCGCCGCAGACATGAGACAGACGCACGCTCGCCCGCCTACTCCTTCCACTGGCTCGCTCGTCGGTGGCACATTGGCCATCCTCTCCCATTCCAACAGCAAACCCCCGCCTGCCTTCTTCATCGTCGATGTCGCCGCCCATTTTTTCGGTGCCTCTGCCAGCTGCCGGTGCCGCAGCCCCCTCCTC
>NC_041389.1:627609721-627615129 GCF_002162155.2 Triticum dicoccoides
CACCTCCCACGTCGCCCGCCACCATCGTCTTGTTGCCGGGAACCGAAAGCTTCCCACTCCCACTCCCCCGACACAACCGCGACCGCAAAGCCGCCTCGCGGCCCCGGCCAGATCCTTCGTCCTGACACCGGCACGCTCGTCGGACGCCGGCACGCCGCCAGAGCAGCTAGCTGGTCCGAGGGCGGCGCGACTCCTTTCGCCGGCCGGCTTCTTCGTCGACGCCCGCAAACTGTTCGACAGTTTGCCAAGGTACAAATTGGACTCCGCCGACGAGTTCTTTTTTCACAATTTCCTTTGCGACTCTGGCGATTCCTCGTCCGATGATGAGGAGGAGATCTTGGCTGCCGTGTTGGTCCATCACCACCTCAATAGCGAGCGACCATTGTTCCGTGGCTCCATTACGGGGCACCTTCCAGCATTGAATCGCAACCGAGAGAGCGGTCATTTCCTTCCTTGGAAGGACTACTTTGACACAACGAACCCGTTGTTCAAACATCAGAAATTCCGCTGTCGTTTTCGTATGAGTAGGCATCTTTTCAACCGTATTAGAGAGGGAGTGGTCTGCTATGATGACTATTTCGAGTGCAAAGATGATGTCGTTGGAAAGATTGGCTTCTCCTCTTATCAGAAATGTACTGCAGCCATCCGAATGCTTGCATACGGAGTGCCCGGTGGTCTCATTGACAAGTACGTTCGTATGAGCGGGTCTACATGCCTAGACTCCCTGTATAAGTTCTGCAAGGCTGTTATTGCTGTGTTTGGCCCTGAGTACTTGAGAGAGCCGACTCCTGAAGATACAACCCGTTTGTTGGCGATGAATGCCAGTAGGGGCTTCTCAGGAATGCTTGGCAACATAGACTGCATGCACTGGGAGTGGAAGAACCGCCCTTCTGCTTGGCAAGGGCAGTATAAGGGCCATGTCAGGGTTTGCACTGTCATACTTGAGGCCGTGGCATCTCAAGATCTCTAGATCTGGCACTCTTTTTTTGGCATGGCCGGATCACACAATGATATCAACATGCTTCAACGCTCGCCGATGTTTGCTAGGCTTGCCGAAGGCAACAGCCCACCGGATAATTTTACCATCAACGGCCACAACTACGGCAAATGATACTACCGGGTGACGGTATCTATCCTCAGTGGACCACTATTGTGAAGACAATCCCCAACCCTGTTGGAGAGAAGAGGAAAATATTTTCCCAAGAGCAAGAGAGTGCTAGGAAGGACGTCGAGCGTGCCTTTGGTGTTTTGCATTCTCGATGGGGCATCATTCAGTATCCTGCTAAGACTTGGAGCATGAAGAAACTGTGGGAGGTGATGACTGCTTGTGTGATCATGCACAATATGGTCATAGAAGATGAGCGCCCGGAACGTCTCGACGATCAAGGTTTTCAGTTTCAGGGTGAGAATGTTGTGCCTGAGCATGGAGGAGCGGCAACCTTTGAACAGTTAACTCAATTTCATCATGACATGCGAGATTGGGAAACACACATGCAACTTCAAAATGATTTGGTTGAGCATATGTGGGCTCATGTTTGCAACCAATAGATGTATCTTTATTTTTTCGGCTTGCAAAACTATGTGAGGCTGTCTTATTTTTATTCGGCTTGTAAAACTTCATATGTTTGCTTGTGAAATAGTGCAAAATTTGTGTATGAAACAATGCAAAATTTGTGCTATATGTTGAAAAAGGGCGGTCAGCCGGCCACGCCGGCAGATATGGGTTGGCGCGTTGGGCGCACTGCCGATCCAAATCTCAAACAGGGCGGACGTCAAGCGGGCGGCCGACCCAAACGGATAAAAAGCGGACAAAAACGCCGTCCGTTTGGGTCGGCGTATTGGAGTTGCTGTGAAGTGGTCAAATCTGACGCACTAAACGTCCACGCGTGCGCTCGGACGCCCCATGTGTAGTGCCAGTCTGGCCCATGTTCTCTTTTACAACCACAACCTCTATTTTCGAAATCTCAAATTCATCCAAATACATGCAAGTGCATCATTTGATAATACATGATAACCGTGAGTGAATGCCTCATACAAAAAAATTGTATATAAAAATACATAATTCAAACATAAAATTTATTTGAAGTGCATAATTCAAACATGAAATTCATTGATTTCTAGCTTGGACCCGCATACTCCACAAGATAATTTAGTTGCACGGTGCACCTGTTGGTCTCGAAGTTGCCGATGTATCTCTTGAAAGTTCACAATATGCCCGCATCTTATTCTAGGAGGCAAACTCGTACTCCGAACTTCTCAAAATCATGTGTGTGGGTTGTTCCTTCACCCTCATTCTTCATGGTCATGTTATACAAGATTACATAACATGTCATCAGCTGCCACAATATTTCGGTTCCGGCATCATTGTAGCTCCACGAGCAATACCCCAACGAGCTTGGAGTACACCGAATACCCTTTTCACATTCTTTCTGGCACCTTCTTGCATTTGTGCAAACACACATTGTTTCCTACCTCAGGGCTCGCATATAGTCTTCACGAAAGCCGCCGGTGCGAGGATAGGTACCATCACAAGGTAGCACCCCATTGTATAGTTGTGTCTTTTGACAGTGTAGTTGCACCTCAGA
Source organism: Triticum dicoccoides (assembly GCF_002162155.2). Lineage (NCBI taxonomy): Eukaryota > Viridiplantae > Streptophyta > Magnoliopsida > Poales > Poaceae > Triticum > Triticum dicoccoides. The sequence continues at coordinate 627,612,307 of NC_041389.1, forward strand.
GCATGCCTATTGCAAGTCTCTTGAACAACGGAGATTGCTGGAGCATATTGATATGATCATGAGAACCAGGCATATGCGAAAGAAAGTCTGCCTAATCCACAAGTCCTTTGATGTCACTGCTTCAAGTATGGTGGTGGCCTCTTTGGAGTTACCTTGGTAATGTCTACACAAACCTTTCAGGTAGTTCTTTCATTGCAATGCATGCAATAAACAGAACCGGGCATACCTGGGAAATCTCTTGCTACTTCAATTGTTAATAACTTTTCTGTGTCCTCGATAGTTGGTTCTGAGGTACTTTGGTCCAAATACCTTCACCATGGCACGGGCAAATTTCACCACGCCCTCGAGGGATGTGGTCTCCCTATCCGGACTTTAGCATCAAAGGCATTTGCGGCTTTACCACATGCAAGAATCATGAGAGGAGCCGTGCATTTCTACATGGAAGAGAAGAAAAGTTGTTTGCAACAATTCTTCCTCGGCTTGAGGAATATATTCCTCCACAACATTCACTACGTGCAAGAACAAATGTTTACTCATCCAGAAGCAATATTGAAAAAAAAACTCATGATATGTTGTGTCCGATAGTTGAAGTGGTAGTTGTAGAGAAGTTATGGGCCAATGATTATACCCCGGGGAACAACTCTTCCGCCCTTTATCAAACCATTCAAGTTCAGAATATGCTCCTCTCACTTCTTCATTTCTTTCTGGATGCCCATCAACATCATTCAACATCGTCGTTCGAATCCAACGAATCGATGAACTCTTTGCATATGAATTCATCAATGTCATTCTTCTCATAACCATCATTTGACAAATCCATCGTTTGCCTACAAACGAGAAAAAGAATAAAATTTTTATCTGAGGTTCATTGGACATAGCATGAGGTGTATGTACAGAGGAGTAGGACATATCGGGGCGGCGTCCATCTTTGATGGATGCATGGATGACGATGCCGTGGGTTGGGGCCGGCGGTGGCAACTCTCTAGGTTGGGGATCGCACCCGAGTTGGTAAGGGGGCAGTGTGGATGAGGCAGAAGAGAGAAAGAGGAAGAGGGGAACTCAATCTAGGTGATGACGATTTGAAGAGATTGGGGATGGGTCCGTCCTGTCGTATCCAACGTGGCAAACGCGTCCGGACACGTCCAAGCGTTTCATATCCCTACCACGTATAGGCTGGCTCTAAGGGATGCCGGACAACCGTAAGGCCCAACATGGCCCAGACCGTGGACCAACATGTGGTTGGATGGTTAGAGGGATTGTGGTATTCCCATCCCACCAGGGTTTAAATCCTGATGCTCGCATTTATTTCTGGATTTATTCAGGATTTTCGGCGATGCGAATTCAGTGGGAGGAGATGTTCCCGTCGACGACGAGGTGCCTACGATGACTTCGTAAATTTCAAGATGCTATGCCGGCTTAGTCTTTCGGAGGTGCTCACAGGGGTAGAGTGTGCGTGTGTGTGTTCATAGGGGTGAGTATATGCGCGTGTATATTAGCGCTTGCGTATGTAGTGTGTTAAAAAAACATGGCCCGGACCTATATAAAAGAAAAGTGTCGATTTCTTTCCCCATATAAAACAAATTGAAGTCATGGTCAGGCTGACCATTGACTCCACTGTAGGGTGTAGCCGCCCTTCTTCCTCGGTCCGCCCCACCTTCCTTTGCCGTCCCCATCACCATTGACACTTGCGGACTTGCCTGCCTGTCCTTTTCTCTGAATTTTCCAAGAACGCCCGATCGTTTCACTTCACGGCAAACTTGGTCGTCAAGGTTCCTTCCTAACTCACAATTTGTATGTGATGCGGTCAAACAGAGCGGGCGCTTGCTCTGACAGATTCTAGCTTTAAACACAGGCCACCTCTGCTCGCCGTCGCCAAACAGAGTACGTAGCTCAAAAGAAAATGGAGCAGGCCGGCCAAGGAGCGCAGCCCGCGAAGAAGCCGGCCGCGGAGGTGACGCTCCGGCGGTTCGGCCTCGACGACGTGGACGCCATGATGGTGTGGGCGTCGGACCCGCAGGTGGCCGCCGTGTGCCGCTGGGAGCCCTACGAATCCACGGAGAACCTGCTCGCCTACATCCGGGACGCCGTGCTCCCGCACCAGTGGCAGCGCGCCATCTGCCTCCCCGGTGACGACCGCCCCGTTGGCGCGATCTCCGTGTCGCCGACGGACGACGCCTGCCGCGCGGAGCTCGGGTACGTGCTGGCGCGCGCGCACTGGGGCAAGGGCGTGGCCACGGCGGCCGTGCGGCGGGCGGTGGCCGCGGTGTTCGGCGAGGTGGAGGGGCTGCAGCGCGTGGAGGCGCTGGTGGACGTGGCCAACGTGGCGTCGCAGCGGGTGCTGGAGAAGGCCGGGTTCCGGCGGGAGGCCGTGCTGCGGCGGTACTGCGTGCTCAAGGGCGCCGTCAAGGACATGGTCATCTTCAGCTTCATCTCCACCGACACTGTGCTGGTCGAATGATTGGTGTGATAATTCAGCTTAATGTATATCCAGGCGAAAAGAAAATTTCATAATGTCATGCGAAACTTTGCTTTCTTTGTTAATTGTTCAGTCAAGTAGTACTCCCTCCGTTTACAAAGGCAACATGTTCTGTTTTTTCCTTTTTATATTAGATGTTCTGTTTACAAAGGTATGGGTATGAGTAGCCGAAGACAAATAAATTTTTGATTTAGTTAAGAATTTGGTAAAAGTTGGTTTCATTTGATTTGATTGAATTAATACATGATGTGGTTTTGGAAAGTCCCGATTTTGTTTTGATTATTTTAAGTTACTCTATCAAAGTTGGTTTTAATTTTGTGCAACATTTGTTGGGATTACCAGGAAAC
>NC_041389.1:627615380-627633484 GCF_002162155.2 Triticum dicoccoides
TGCAACAAATAGTTGAAGGCAATGTAAAAAAAACCAGACCGGTTATGGGAATCTTCTAGAAAGTTGCTAACCGCTTCAGGTCCAGTTTTTTTGTTTTTTCTTTTCCCAGTTGTTTCTTTTACATTATTTCTATTTTTTAAATAAAATGGTTGAAGATCTTTATAAATTGTTTGTATTTTTCAAAAGTTTTCCAGCAATTTCAGAAAATGTTCATGTTTTCAAATATTGTTTGAAATTTAACAAAGTGTTTCCGTTTTCAGATTTATTTATTTTGCAAAATCAGAAAGAAAAAAAGTTCATGTTTTAACAGGAATGTTTCGGATTTCAAAAACAATTCCCTTTTTCAAAATTTGTTCACAGATTAAAAAATGTTTGCATTTTAAAGAATGAGCACATGTTCAAAAAATGTATGCGCTTTCAAAAATTGTTTGGAATATCTAAAGTTGTACCACCACTGCGTTTCCTTTGCTCATGTGGGAACATATACTCGCCGTGCATTGTTGGTTTAGGGCATCTTCAGCCGTTGGCCCCCCAGGAGGCATCTAAAAGCACCGCCTGGGGGTGAGCCGGCGCAAAAAATGGTCCTGCAGGCGAGTCGGTCCCCAGCCGTCGGCCCCCAGGGCCGCCCCCATGCGCGTATTTAAAAAAAACCGTTCGGCGAAGTTATGATAAAAACTAGTTATATTTCGGCCAACCATGGCAAGTTTCGGCGAAATTCGTCCAAACATTACATTAACCTAATCTAAAGTAAAAGAAAGTGGCTGAAGTCGTCGCCGCCATCGTCGTCGCCGCCATCGTCGTCGGCGGCCTTCTCCTCCTTGACGCGGGTGCCCCTGCTGGACCCCTGCCCGGCGTCGCCTTGGCGAACAGGCGGCGGCGCGTCGTCGTCGTCGTCGCTGTCGCATAAGACGACGACCCCGCCTTCCTCACGGCCGCGTCGGCGCTCCTCGAAGCGGCATAGGGCGGCGCACCGGGGCTCCTTCTCCTTCTCCCGGCGCGCCTTCTCCAACGCGATGGAGTCCTGGCGCGCCCATTCGAGGGCCGCGTCGTCGTCGTCGAACTCCGCGTTCACGGGCGCCAGCCCCGGCTCCGTCTTTGGCTTGACGAAGCGCGAAGGAGCCGACGAGGACGAGGCGCGCCGGCCGCCCCCGTTGATGACGATGCCGGCGCTGCGAGTGCGCCGGCCGAGCGGCGTCTCCGCCGCGGGCTCGGCCTTGACGCCGAGCAGCGCCGGAGAGCCGGAGGAATGGGAAGAAGAGCGCGATGAGGAGGAAGAAGAAGAAGCGCCGAACCTCCTCGGCGCCCATGGCCTGACGCGTCGGTGCTGCGCCGGGGCGGCCACCCTCGCCGGGGGGTACGCCAACGGCGGGTCGTTGCCGCCCTCGAGGTACGTGAGCACGCCCTCGAGTGTGCGGCCGGGGACGCCCCACCAGAGGTGGCGCCCCTCGCTGTTCTGCCGGCCGCCGACCACCGGAGCGCCGTTGGTGGACGCCAAGCGCTCCTGCTGGCGGCGCTGGAAATACGCCGCCCAGGCCGCGTGGTTGTCGACGGCGTACTGGGCGAGGGAGCGGTGGGCGTCGGTGAGGGACGCGCGCACGATGTCGACCTCCTCGGCGAAGTACCTCGGCTTCGCCACGGCGTCGGGCAACGGGGGAATGGGCACTCCCCCGGCGCTGAGCCTCCACCCCGTTGGCCCGGCGCGCATGCCCGGCGGCGCCGGGATGTTCGCCTGGAACAGGAGCCAGGACTCCTGTTCGCGGAGCGAACGGCGGCCGAAGCCGTTGGCCGCCGCCTCGTCTCCGGGGAAGCGTTCTGCCATGGCGACGGCGGGGCTGGGCGGGCTCGGGAGAGGTAGAGGGAGGGGCTGGGAGGCGGCGCTCGGGAGAGGCAGGGAGAGGGAGGGGCTGGACTTCGGCGAGGGGGGGCTGGTGTGGGCACAGGCGAGTGGAGGCCGCCGGCTTTTATAGCAGGCCCGCGCCCGTGTGTGCGCGTGCGAGGGAGGGGAGGCGTCGGCGCGCCGTCCCGTGAAGCGCTGCCTGTGAGAATCAATGGCAAGGCTGGCCGGCGGCAGCCTTGCCATTGATTCCCCGCGGGCACCGAGGCCGTTGGGGGAAGACGAGGCGCCGAGTCGCTGACGCGACTGGCCGGCGTCTTTTTCGCGCCAAAACAGTTCGCGCCGGCGCCCCCGTGCGCCCCTCAGCGCGCCGGGTTCGGGCTGGGTCCGCCGACGCTGTTTTCGGCCAAAGCAGGCGAAAATCGGGCTCTTGGGGCGCGACTGGGCCGTTTTTTCAGCGCCGGCGCGAAAAAATCGCCTGAGAAGGCCTTCCTGGGCCTTCCCACCACTGCACGCTAGGTAGCCGGCCCAGCTTGGTCTATATACTGTATGAGTATATCTTGCACTCGTTCGTCGGTCGTCCAAGACTGGCACTACTTTCCGAGTCACCATTTCTGTTTGTTTTTCCTGCGTTGTCGTTGATCTAGTGGCTGAGCACTGATCTCTACTTGCTCATCACTACTGTAGCTGCTCCACGCTCACCTACCGCGCGTGTGCCCATGGCGACGGAGGTCACCCTCCGCCGCTTCGACCTCTCGGACGTCGACGCCATGATGGCATGGGCGTCCGAACCCGAGGTCGCCGCCTTCTGCCGCTGGGAGCCCTATGCGTCCACGGAGACGGAAGCCCTGCTCGCCCACATCCGGGACACCGCGCTCTCGCACTAGTGGTACCGCGCCATCTGCCTCGCCGGCGACGCCCGCCCCGTCGGCTCGGTGTCCCTGGAGCCCACGGCTGACCCGTGCCGCGGGGAGCTCGGCTACGTGGTGGCCCGCGCGCACTGGGGCAGGGGCGTGGCTACGGCCGCCGTGAGGGCCGCGCTCGCCGCGGTGTTCCGCGAGGTGGAGGGGCTGGTGCGCGTGGAGGCGCTGGTGGACGTGGACAACGCGGCGTCGCAGCGCGTGGCGGAGAAGGCCGGGTTCCGGCGCGAGGGCGTCCTGCGGCGCCACTACTGGCACAAGGGCCGCGTCAGGGATCTCGCCATCTACGGCTTCGTCTCCGGCGACCCCTTGCCCCCATCACACGAGGATGAGGTAGGTAAGCCACTCACTCTGTCACTCACCTTCCTTCGTTAGCGTCTCATTGTGTCGAACGAATTAGGGTCGGGAATCGATGGAGCAAGAAGCGGCAGCCCGGACGCCGGAGCGCGCGGATGAGGTGACCCTCCGGCCGTTCGACCTCGCCGACGCCGACGCCGAAGCCATGACGGCGTGGGCGGAACACCCCGTACTAGTACCACCTACGGCCGCCATGGCGTCGGGGGTCTACTTCTCCCCGCCCCGCGACGCCCTGCTCGCGTTCCTCCGGGGCACCGACCCTCCGCACACCTGGATCCGCGCCGTCTGCCTCGGCGGCGCCATCGTGGGCGCGGTGACCGTGTCGCGCACAGAAGATCGGTGCCGCGCGGAGGTCGGGACCGCGCTGGCGCGCGCGCACCGGGGCAGGGGCGCGGCCGCGGCGGCCCTGAGGCTCGCGGCGACCGCGGCGTTGGGGGACCTGGAGGGCGTGGAGCGCGTGGAGGCGCTGGTGGACGCAGACGACGCCGCGTCCCGGCGCGCGGTGGAGGACGCCGGGTTCCGCCGCGAGGCCGTGATGCGGAGCCACCGCGACGCCAGGGACGTGGTCGTCTACAGCCTCATGTCCACCGACGACGACCCACTCATCGACTTACCCAGGTCATGACCTTGTTGGTTAGCTGGCTTGTTGCCATGCGATGCTAATAAAATCGACTCACACTCACGCATCATCAACACGATAAAATGTTACCAAGAAAAGAAACAGAATTACATTGCTGTGTTTCACTCTCAGCCGCGGATTACAAGAAGTTGATGCTGCTACTGTTCTGCCGGTCTCTCCGAGAGATCGGAGCTTGTTAGACTTTTGTAATCTGTATATTGTGTAACCTTATAAATATATGTGATAGACCATCTCTAAGGATTGAGCCAGTTCCTACAAATCCTACGTTTAACATGGTATCAGCCTAAACCTAGGACTTACTCCACCTCCACCCCAGCCGCCCCGCCGCCGTGCCCCAAACCCTAGGGCCGCCGTCGCCGCCGCTGCCATGACCCCTTCCGCCTCCGGTTCCACCGGCTCCGAGACCATCCCCGCGTCGCTAGCCGCCCTTCTCAATCTTCCCGCCCACGCTGGTGCGTCGCCGAGGCCCCAATTCTTCGGCACCACAGCCATGGGTTCGTTGTTCTCGGCTTCGATCCCGCCGTCTCCCGCGCCGTCGACAGTGGCGGTGTCCACCGCCGTGATGATGGCGCCACCTGCGGCCACTGTTGGCTCGTCCCCGACACTCGCCATCATGCCGGCGGCCTTGGGGGCCTCCAATGATCAGCTTGCGGGTGTGGCACCCGAAGCCCCTGCGGTCTCCACTATTGCTACCACCGACGCCGCCATGATCTCCGGGCCGTTTCACTTCGACAACCTAATCTCGACTCGTCTCACGCCAGACAACTATTTGTTTTGGCGCGCCAAGGTTCTACCGCTCCTCCGCAACCGCTCCCTCCTTGGCTATGTCGATGGTTCTCTGCCGTGTCCGCCGCATGTTATCCACACCGTCCATGGCCCGGCCATCAACCCGGCGCACCATGTGTGGGTGCAGCAAGACCAAGCGATCTTCTCCGCTATCCAGGGTTCCCTCAGAGACGGGGTCGCTGGCCTTTGTCTCTTCGTTGCCTCCTCCTTGGATGCGTGGACGACTCTGGAACATGTGTTTGCCCAGACCTCCACCACCCACTCGATGGCTCTTCGCAGCAAGCTTGATGATGTCAAGAAACTGGACTCCTCTGCCACAACATACTTCAACAAAATCAAGGTCTTGGCGGATACGTTGACCTCTATTGGTCGACCGCTGAGTGATGAGGAGATCGCCGGCTACGTTATTAAGGGTCTCGATGCCGACTACGACAACCTTGCCGAGGCCGTCAACAACGCCAAGCCGCCGCTTCTTCCGCACGAGCTCTTCTCCCATCTGCTCTTCACTGAGCAACGCATCGAAGCTCGCCGCTCCGTCACCACCATCGCCGACCAGCCAGCGGCCTTTTGGGCATCGCGTGGCCAGCGCCCCCCCTGCACCTTCGTCGCCTGCCCGGGTTGCCACCCCCCCTGCGCCACCCTCGGGCGGAGGCCCTGTGCGCTGCCAGCTTTGCGGGCGTGAGAGGCATCTCGCCTCCAAGTGCCACAAGAGGTTTCAGTGGAGCTTCCTGGGTATTGGTAATGATGGAAAAGGTAATGAGCGTCAATTTGCCATGGCGGATTTTGGTCCTCCTGCTGCTCATGTTGCCGCCAAGGGCAATGATACATGCGTCGACCCCGGCTTTACACCGTCATACCCGATTGATCCCGCGTGGTATATGGACACTGGCGCCACGAATCATATGACGAACGAGCTCACCAAGCTGTCCACCCACCAGCCATACAACGGTCACGACAAGGTTCACACCGCCAACGGTGTAGGTATGCACATCTCTCATGTTGGTCAAGCATCTCTCTTAACTAGTCATCCATCTAGGCAGCTTCATCTTCGTAATATTTTACGGGTCCCCTCGGTGACTCTTAATCTGTTATCTGTTCCAAAGCTCACCCTTGATAACAATGTCCTATGTGAATTTCACCCGTTTGATCTTTTTGTTAAGGACCGAGCCACCCGGGAAATTCTGCTTAGTGGTCGCCTTAGCCATTGCTTATACCGCTTCGAGGATCCATCTGCCCCGCGCGTCTTCAGTGGTGTTCGTGTGTCTCCTTCCAAGTGGCACTCTCACCTTGGTCACCCTGCCACTCCCATAGTTCGCCATATACTTCACCGTCATGAGCTGCCTATCGAGTCTAGCAATAAGGAGATGTCAGTGTGTGATGCCTGTCAACAAGGCAAAAGTCATCAGTTACCATTTGTTTCTTCTACTCGTCAAGTAACGAGTCCTCTTGAACTTGTGTTTTCTGATGTGTGGGGTCCCGCCCAAACTTCTGTGAGTGGTCACAACTATTATGTTAGCTTTATTGATGCCTATAGTCGCTTTACCTGGCTTTATCTTCTTAAGCGCAAATCTGATGTGTTTGATATATTCATTCAGTTTCAAGTGCATGTAGAATGTCTTCTCAAGCATAAGATTATCCATGTTCAGTCCGATTGGGGGGGGGGCGAATATTGCAACCTCAATACTTTCTTTAATAAGCTTGGGATCTCTCATCGTCTATCATGTCCTCATACACATCAGCAGAACGGCGCTGTTGAGCGCAAGCATCGACATGTAGTTGAGACCGGACTCACACTCCTGGCTCACGCTTCTGTACCTTTTTGTTTTTGGAGTGATGCCTTTGCTACAACATGTTTTCTTATTAACCGACTACCTATGCGTGTCCTTAATATGAAAACTCCTATTGAGCTCCATTTACATGAAACTCCTGACTATACCTTTTTAAGGTGTTTGGGTGTGCCTGTTGGCCCCATCTTCGTCCATATAATCATAGAAAGCTTGAATTTCGGTCTATGTGTGTTTTTGGGTTATAGTTCTCTTCATAAAGGCTACAAGTGCCTTCATGTGCCAACAAATCGTGTCTACATATCCCGTGATGTTGTCTTTGATGAGAACGTCCTCCCCTTTTCCGCCATGCCACAGCAACCCGCTCCACCCCCATCTATGCATTCATCTCCTATTATGCTTGGCCAATTTGAAGATGTTGCATATTCACCTGTGTTGTTACCTAACCATGGTGCAGGTATTGGATGTGGTGCTCGCATGGAACTACTTCCGGATGCAACTCCTGTGACGCACGTTGATCGGTCGGTGCACGTGCATGCACCGACTCTCGTCGTCGACCCCGTCTCTGGAGCCACGCCCGCCCATGCAACTGGACCGGTGACGGCCTCCGAACCTGGGCCGGTGCCAGCCGAGGCGCGACCCACGTCAGCCGAGGCGCGTCCCCCGTCTCCGACGGTCTCCCCTGGGCGGCTCGAGTGGTCCTCATCACCGTATCCACGCCCGGCCTCGCCTCCTTCATCGCCTTCGTCGCACGCCCGTATGTACCTGTCGCCCCTTTCACCTGGGTCGGCTGGGCCTACCGTTGACTTGCCCGAGCTCTCGTCTGGGCTCCCGTCGCCCGCCCTGCCGTCATCGTCTCCAGTATTGGCGCCGCCGGCTCCTGTTCCAGTTGCACCGCAAGGTCCGCATACTCGCAGCCGCAATGATATTGTTCAACCGAAGAAACGTCATGATGGTACTGTCACATATTTGGCTGCCTATCTTGCTCATTCTGTTGCAGATCCAACTGATGAACCACGCAACTATGAGGCTGCTATGAGTATTCCTCACTGGTGGGCTGCTATGGAGCAAGAGTACCACACTCTTATGCATAATGAGACATGGACACTGGTTCCCCCTCCGCCTCGCGTCAACATCATTGATTCTAAGTGGGTTTTCAAAGTCAAGAGACATGCGAACGGATCTATTGAGCGCTACAAGGCGCGTCTCGTGGCTAGAGGGTTTAAACAGCGTCGGGGTCTGGACTACGAGGACACATTCAGCCCGATTGTTAAGCCTACTACTATCCGGCTTCTCCTGTCTCTTGCAGTCTCTCGTGGTTGGTCTTTTCGACAGCTTGATGTGCAGAATGCTTTTCTCCATGGGCTGCTTGAAGAGGAGGTTTACATGCGACAGCCACCAGTGTTTGTTGATCACGCTCAGCCTCATCATCTCTGTCGTCTGACGAAGGCTCTCTATGGACTGAAACAGGCGCCTCGTGCCTGGCATGCTCGCCTTGCTTCGGCCCTTCGTACTCATGGATTTGTTCCGTCGACAGCTGACAACTCGCTGTTCTTATTTCAGCGCCCCAGTGTGACTATGTATTTGCTTGTGTACGTGGATGAAATTATTCTGGTCAGCTCCTCTGCAACGGCTGCTGATGCTCTGGTGACTGCACTTGGCAGAGATTTTGCGGTAAAAGACTTGGGGGCAGCTACACTTCTTCCTGGGCATTGAAGTTGCACATCAGTCTCGTGGCAGCTTAGCTCTCACCTAGAAGAAGTACTCCCTTGACCTCTTGCGCCGTGCTGGTATGCTCAAGTGTAAGCCATCCCCCACACCCATGTCCTCTACTGACAAGCTCTAGGCTACTGCTGGTACTATTCTCTCTCCTACGGATGCTACGGAGTATCGGGGTATTGTTGGTGGCTTGCAGTATCTGACCATCACACGCCCTGATCTTTCCTTTGCGGTTAACAGGGTATGTCAGTATCTTCATGCTCCTACTGATGTGCACTGGTCTGCTGTGAAGCGCATTCTTCGTTGTGTGCGTCTCACTGTCTCCTATGGTCTTCATCTGCGACCTAGTTCCTCTGCTGTTATATCTGCATTCTCAGATGCTGATTGGGCTGGGTGTCCGGATGACAGGCAATCCACGGGGGGATATGCTGTATTTTTGGCTCCTAATTTGATCACGTGGAGTGCACACAAGCAAGCCACTATTTCTCCCAGCAGCACAGAAGCCGAGTACAAAGCAGTTGCCAATGCGACTGCTGAGCTTATCTGGATTGAGTCTTTGCTTCGAGAGCTGGGAATCTCCCAGTCACATCCTCCAGTTCTTTGGTGTGACAACATCAGTGCTACGTTTCTTTCAACAAACCCGATGTTTCATGCACGAACCAAACACATTGAGATTGACTATCATTTTGTGAGGGAACGTGTTGCACAGAACCTACTATAGATCAAGTTTATCTCCTCAAAGGATCAACTTGCCGACATCTTCACCAAGCCTCTACCTTCTCCCATGTTTGAGGTTTGTAGGCGCAATTTCAACCTCCTAGATGCATCAGGAGTGAGTTGAGATTGAGGGAGGGTGTTAGACTTTGTAACGTAGCCCAACTATGTAATCTGTATATTGTGTAACCTTATAAATATATGTGATAGGCCACCCCTAGAGGGTTGAGCCACTTCCCACCAATCCTACGTTTAACAGAGCTTATGTATGAGAGAACGCACGGGGCTCGATTATTGAACTTTTTGTTGAGTTGTGACTTCGATGGGATCCCCATGGAGGCGGCGAGAGAGCACGGGCATTGCAGGATGCCGGCCGGCGAGCGATCAGGCCTCCCAGCCGCGGAGGACGGTGGCGCGGGCAACGCGGTTGACGCCGAGGGTGAAGGCGCCCATGCGGAGGTTGCAGTGGTGGGAGCGACACATCTCCTTGGTGTCCCGGAAGGCGCGGGTCATGTACGTCTTGAGCGGAGTTGTCCTAGTGGCACTGTACTTCAGCCTTTTACCCTACAAACACGATGGTGCTCCTTCCCAAGTCGCTGCAAGAAGAAGGCGATCGTCAATGAACACACATTTTTTTTTGTAAAATATAAACTTTTTCCATCAACACTAAATAACATATTTTAGACTAACATGTATTTTCTGTAAAACGTAAAACAGAGCGATAACACCTTGAACTCTTTGGAGCAAAGTATGATAAAAAAATCATGATCCTCTCTTCTCTAATCTTCTTCTTTTTTTGCAGGAAGCTCTCTTGCTCTAATCGATCAGATCATCATAAAGATAAAGCCGACTTTGATAGTAAACAGAGCAGCCAACCATTAGTTATGTTATTGCACAAAACCTAACAAAGTAGTATCTATGCAGATTGATTAGAAGTAGATAAAGGAGCTCTAAATGGAGATGTGAGAAGATGAAGCAAAGAACATAAAGCAAAGACCTTCGCGAAAAATATGGTATAATTTGGGGACCACATGTGTAGGGTTTAAAAGGTGTGCATAACTACATCATCAGCTTTATGAAATAAGATGGGATGCTTTGTTTAACACAAATACTCCCTCCGTCCGGAAATACTTGTCATCGAAATGGATGTATCTAGATGTATTTTAGTTCTAGGTACATCCATTTTTATCAATTTATGCGACAAGTATTTCCGGACGGAGGGAGTAGTTTATTAGCACATCATATAGAAAATCATTTATGTATTTTAGAGCTTGAAGGAAGTAACAATAAGATTTAAAGATATGCTTGTAATTGGCAGAGGTAGCTTGTGATTGGTAATGCATAGTTAGATAGTAGCCAACAAAACATATAAATGAAATGATAAGAAACAAAGCATCTTCCATCTTTCTTTAGTTTCAATGGTTACATGCTAGCCAACAAAATATATAACTACAATGATAAGAATCACATATTTCTATACTTTGAATCAACATAGTCATCATGGTTTCTATGCTTTCTGCTGCCACTTCCAAAAGTAATCCAACCAATTATCTTCTCAATCCTTGTGGACAACATCACGTAAAGCGAAAACGACAAATGGGAATCAGTGATCCTTCCTATGAAGGTGCACATAAACATATACAAATATTAGATGTTTACATGACAAAAATATCCCACTGAGGGTTGGCATCAGCAAGAACAAATGATCCCATTGAGTTGGAAAACTTTACTAGACGGCAACAGATAAGTGCAGTACAATTTGTCCTCAATAATTAGTAGGATTTGCTCAACTTGTTCTAATTGATTAGTAGGAACAGTCATTCGTTATCTACCTCCACTATCAAATGCGGTACAAAAATATGCTTTCCAATATTTCCTTAAAGATATGGCAAACTGAAATATACCTCCAGTCCTCCACACACCCTAGGTTCTGGGTGAAACTCCAACCATGCACGATCTCCACAGCAACAAGAGCAGAACTGCAGCTATGAGAAAGGTCACTGGCCAGTCGTCCCCAGGCAATATGCCATCCACTTCAACAACCATAACTGCGCAATAAAATTTGGACGTGTCCTCTTTCGTACTTGCAGTCATATACATAAAACTTGTTCGCCAAACCCTAGCACCACCAAAACCATCTACAACACTTCCAAATCAATGCCTTCGTCCATATGAAACCTCATCGTTCATGTCGGCGCCCATGCCGTCAAGAGGCACGACCGGAGGCAAAGCAGAGGCTGACCAGGCCAACCAATCAGATGAAGTGACCATGCTGTCGATACCAACAATCATGGCTACTTCCACCTCATTTTTGCCACTCTCTGGTCTCCTCCTCCACCTCCCCAGTCTTGCCCTCTCAGTCTCAAATGTAACCTGCAGCCTTGCACCACAACCATACAAATTAAGAGTGGTGTGTAAGAAAACACAACATATCCAAGATAGTGACAAAGGTACATAATTTTAAAGTAAGATGTTATACAGAAATGGTCGCCATCATTGGGCATCAATAATATATCAAGATCATGCATCCTGCAAACATTAATTTTGATCATACTGCATAAGGTGTGAGCAGAGACCATAAGAAACTAAGAAGAATAGAGACGAATTGGTAGCACGCACGCAACTAATAAAAGGTTCAGTTTTGAATAAAGATGGTTTGCTTGCAGGCAACCAATTGAATTCACAAGTCCAAACAACACAACATGATGTATGGTTGTTCACGTGCGCTCCGATGACGGAAAACCTAATCTGGAGCACAATTAAGGAGATGCAGCCGGAGAAGGTCCCGAGGCCCAATGGGTTCACATCAAGGTTTTACCAATCATGTCGGGCCATAATAAAAGAGGCGGTGATGAAGTCCATGCGGGCTTTCGACAAGGCAGACGACAGAGGCATGGACAGGTTAAATGAAGCATTCATTGTCCTACTTCCAAAGATGGAGGGGGCCGTGGACATCAAGGATTTTAGGGCCATAAGCCTCATCCACATCTTTGCCAAGATCCTGACCAAGGGGATGTCCTCTGATATTACCTCCCCTGGTCCCTAATCTGGTGGACACGAACTAGAGCGCCTTCATATCTGGCAGATCAATCTTGGACAACTTCATGTTGGTCCAGCAGTCCATTCACTCCCTCCATCGCAAGCGGGCAGCGGCTATAATCTTAAAAATTGACATCGCCAAAGCATTCAATAGTGTCTCCTGGCAATTCCTATTTCAGGTGCTGGTTCATCGTTGTTTTGGACCGCGTTGGCTATGATGGATTGCCATGCTCCTCTCTACGGCAAGCACTCAGGTGCTGGTTAACGACTCGACCAATGAAAGTTTTTGGCACGGGAAGGGACTGCGACAGGGAGACCCCATCTCCCCCCTTACTCTTCATCATTATGATGAATGTCCTCACGACCGTGTTCCGGAAAAGCGGAGGAGGTCGGCATTTTTTCCTTGTTCAGCGCATACGACTTCCACCATCATCTCTCTCTATACGCCAATGATGCCATACTGCTCTTAAGGCCCCTCGACACCGAGATCGATGCGTCCAAGTGATACGTCTCCAACGTATCTATAATTTTTGATTGTTCCATGCTATTATATTACCCCTTTTGGATGTTTATGGGCTTTATTTTACACATTTATATCATTTTTGGGACTAACCTACTAACCGGAGGCCCAGCCCATATTGCTGTTTTTTGCCTATTTCAATATTTCGAAGAAAAGGAATATCCGGAGTCCTAACGGAATGAAACCGTCGGGAGCGTGATTTTTGGAACGAACGTGATCCGGAGAGCTTGGAGTGCAAGTCAAGAAGCTCCTGAGGACCCCACGAGATAGCCGCCCCCCTCTGTAGGGCGCCCCCTATCTCGTGGGCCCCTTGGGCGGCCACCGACGTACTTCTTCCTCCTATATATACCTATGTACCCCGAAAACATCCAGGAGCACCACGAAACACAATTTCCACCGCCGTAACCTTCTGTATCCGCGAGATCTCATCTTGGAGCCTTCGCCGGCACTCTGCCGGAGGGGGAATCGACCATGGAGGGCTTTTACATCAACATCCTTGCCCCTCCGATGAGTTGTGAGTAGTTTACCACAGACCTACGGGTCCATAGTTATTAGCTAGATGGCTTCTTCTCTCTTTTTGGATCTCAATACAATGTTCTCCCCCTCTCTTGTGGAGATCTCTTCGATGTAATCTCTTTTTGCGGTGTGTTTGTCGAGATCCGATGAATTGTGGGTTTATGATCAAGTTTATCTATGAATAATATTTGAATCTTCTCTGAATTATTTTATGTATGATTGAGTTATCTTTGCAAGTCTCTTCGAATTATCAGTTTGATTTGGCCTACTAGATTGATCTTTCTTGCCATGGCAGAAGTGCTTAGCTTTGGGTTCAATCTTGCGGTGTTCTTACCCAGTGACAGAAAGGGTTGCAAGACACGTATTGTATTGTTGCCATCAAGGATAGCAAGATGGGGTTTATATCATATTGCATGAGTTTATCCCTCTACATCATGTCATCTTGCTTAATGCGTTACTCTGTTCTTATGAACTTAATACTCTAGATGCAGGCAGGAGTCGGTCGATGTTTGGAGTAATAGTAGTAGATGCAGGCAGGAGTCGGTCTACTTGTTATGGACGTGATGCCTATATACATGATCATGCCTAGATAATCTCATAACTATGCGCTTTTCTATCAATTGCTCGACAGTAATTTGTTCACCCACCGTAATACTTATGCTATCTCGAGAGAAGCCTCTAGTGAAACCTATGGCCCCCAGGTCTATCTCTTATCCTATTTGCTTCCAATCTACTTTTATTTGCATCTTTACTTTTTGCATCTATATTATAAAATACCAAAAATATATTTATCTTATCTTACTATCTCTATTAGATCTCACTTTCGCAAGTGGCCGTGAAGGGATTGACAACCCCTTTTATTGCGTTGGTTGCGAGTTCTCAGTTTGTTTGTGTAGGTGCATGGGACTTTTGAGGAGCCTCCTACTGGATTGATACCTTGGTTCTCAAAACTGAGGGAAATACTAACGCTACACTTGCTGCATCACCCTCTCCTCTTCGAGGAAAACCAACGCAAGCTCAAGACGTAGCACCAAGCAACAGCTGGGATGCTTCGGAGAGGCCGCGGGCCTGCGATGCAACTTCTCAAAGAGCTCCATCTCCACGATACGTTGCACCGATGAGGATGTGCATGACTTTGCTCTGGCGACTGGATGTGTAATCAAGACACTGCCGATCACCTACTGTCGGTGTCAAAACCGGCGGATCTCGGTTAGGGGGTCCCGATCTGTGCGTCTAGGCTGATGGTAACAGGAAGCAAGGGACACAGATGTTTACCCAGGTTCGGGCCCTCTCGATGGAGGTAAAACCCTACTTCCTGCTTGATTAATATTGAAGATATGGGTAGTACAAGAGTAGATCTACCACGAGATCGTAGAGGCTAAACCCTAAGAGCTAACCTATGATGGTATGATTGTAATTGTGATCGGCCTTCTAAGGACCATCCTCTCTGGTTTATATAGACATTGGGGAGGGCTAGGGTTTACATGGAGTCGGTTACAAGAAAGGAAACAAATATCCGGATCGCCAAGCTTGCCTTCCACGCTAAGGAGAGTCCCATCCGGACACAGGCCAAAGTCTTGAGTCTTGTATTTTCACGCTTCAATAGTCCGGACGTTGTACACAGTCCGGCTGTCCGGATACCCCCTAATCCAGGACTCCCTCAGTAGCCCCTGAACCAGGCTTCAATGACGATGAGTCCGGCGCGCAGTCTTGTCTTCGGCATTGTAGGGCGGGTTCCATCTCCGAATACTCCAAGGTAATTTATCGAACACTCAAACCGTGTCCGGATCTGCAAGATGATCTTCACATACCATTGTAGGAAACATAACACAAATCTGATCCGCTGGCAATCTTCGTCGTGCCCTTGCATCGTGGCCTGGTCCAACGCGAACCGGCGTTCCTTGCTCCATCGCAACTCGTATTGGGAGGCGGTTTCACTGGCACGCCCTGTGAAAGCAGAGATCGTGTTCCTCTTATTACGGGATTCTTCATTAATATGGGCGTGCGACCCCACGATGACCGTTGGTATGACTCCGTGTATTTTTTTGGATAAGTCTCAAGTGGTCACGCTGAGGACTCTTGATATTCATCCCCTTTATAAAGGGGTCGAGGCCTACGCCTCTTTTCCACCTCTCTTGCTCCATCTCGCACCTCGAGATCTAACGCCCAAGACCTAAGCTCCAACCCCCCAGATCCTCCAGTATGTCCGGATCCGGCGCAAAAGGCCGGTGGGTGGCCTCCCCAATCCAAGAGGAGGACATTGCGAAGCTTAGGGAGGTCGGATACCTGACCGCCGATATCTAGCACAGGCTACCTGCTCCAGGGCAAGTTATCCCCACGCCGGAGCCCAATGAGAGCGTTGTGTTCATTCCTCACTTCCTCCGAGGCCTAGGCCTCACCCTCGACCCCTTTGTGAGGGGGCTCATGTTCTACTATGGGTTGGATTTTCATGATCTGGCTCCAGACGCCATCCTCCATATATCGTCGTTCATTATTGTGTGCGAGGCTTTTCTCCACATTATCCCCCACTTCGGCTTATGGCTCAAGACCTTCAATGTGAAGCCGAAGATGATCGAGGGGTGACATGCGGAGTGCGGAGGTGCCATAATAAGCAGGAACGCCGATGACCCATGGCCAGAGGGTTCTTTCCCATAAGTATCCGATGTATGGCAACAGAGGTGGTTTTATGTTACAGCCCCTAGAGGCTCAAACTGGGTAGCCGCCCCCGAGTTCCGCTCGGGCCCTCCGTCACATTTGGTGTCTTGGACCGATGTAGGACGGAATTGGGGGCCCGCTGGTGATGTACCAGTACTGCAGAATCGCATCCGGGAGCTTATTGAGAGGGACATAAATCTTGTCAGCATAATCCAAGTGATGCTAATCCGCCGGATGTTGCCGTGCAAACGTCGGACCCTCCGGATGTGGGAGTTTAATCCGGAGGGTCCGCGGACTATTAAGCACTTCTTCGGCCTGAAGCTTGAAGGGATGTGTAAATTATTCTTCGGACCACAAGTAAAGTGTCCGGACACCACCAAGGATGCGGGCCTAAGCTGCAATCGCCTAGATGCCCAAGTAAGTAACCTTAAAGCCGGACACTTCGTTTATATTTATCATAACCATTATTCTGAAAAACCCTCCATGGCCAGGAATGGCTCACCAAGGCAGGGAGAATCAGGTGTCCGGCACCATTTCCCGAAGGCTCGCCTGGTCCGACCGTCGCCAAGATGCTTGGCCGGGTGCCCAGCAAAATCCCCTCGGGGAAAGGCGAAGGAAAGGGCAGTGAAGCCGAACTTCACACATTACGCATCCAGACCGGCGGAATTACTACCTCCCCTGAGGAGGATAGTCCGGAAGGGGAGGCCAAGGCCTCCTCCCCGCGCGGGAAGAAGAGGGCTGCCTCCGAAGACTTGGAGGCAGAGATGCCCAAACCAGGGTAAAAGGTATCCCCAGGGGGCCCTGCCCCAACGGACACCCTCACCGCGTCATGCCCACCAACGGGCCAGCCCTCCACCAAGCCGTAAGTCAATCGTTTAATTTGAAGGTATTGTGTTTCTCCTAGATCAATAACCAGGATTTGCCTTTTGCAGTCCAGCTAGCAGCTCTTCTCGACAGAGTTCGTCTTCGGGGGACCTTCCTCCGGAGATGATGGAGAGTGAGACCCCACCCGCCTCTCCGACTCATGAAGCGGGCGACACCAAGGTGTCGTCACGGAGGAGTCCGGATCTGCCGAAGCCGGAAGCCAATGCGTCAGCCGCCCTGAGCCCAGAGCGTTTGGCTCACACGAGGGGCGATGGGAAGGGTCCAGCACAGTTCAATGTCCGGCCGGACGTACTGACTGGCCTACTGGAGCGAGCTGCGCTCCCGGAGGAGCACCGCTCACTAATGAGCGAAGTGCTTAAGAAAATTTCATCCGCTACAAGCGGTTTGAATGAAGCGTTTACAAGCTTGCTCAGAGGCTTTGAGGTATGTAGTGAAGAATGCGCTATTATTTTTTGGTTGTGAGGCACGCGCTAGGTGTGCTCCCTATAGATAGTAGCCCCTGAGACTCCGGTTGCCCGCCTTAGGCAGCAAACGGGGGATCATAAATCAATGACTGCGCTGTAAATATGTGCAGGTACCTGTGGGTCCGGCCGCCGACCAGTCCGTTGAAATTGCCGAACTAACGAGGCAGATTGGATCGATTGATGCCGATATCACACTGGTGAACGAGCGGCTGGATAAATCACAAGGTATGTGCTCCGCCTTCCTTTGTATAGGGAAATATGAAGGCGACATGATATTAATGCAATATGTTTGGACTTGCAGAGGGTGCTGCTGCCGTGGAGGCCCTGAGGGCGGAACTTGCTCAAGCCAAGGAACAAGCTCGGGTGAGCAATGCGGCTGCCCTAAAGGCGACCGAGGAATTGAGAGCCGAACAGGCTGCTCATCGCCGAAGCGAGGAAAAGATAGCCGAAATGGTTGTTGAGTTAAAAAAATGCCGTTGAGTGGTATGAGCTCCTTAAAAAGGAGCATAATGATAGTTCAGCCGATCTGAACAAGGCACTGAATGACACCAAGGAGATACGCACCGAACTCAGGGGTGCGCGGGAGGAGCTTCAACAGGCCAGAAAAATCGTGGCTGGGGGCTCCTTCTTGCTGCGGACGAAGTTTTTTGATCCCAAGTACGCTCCCCTGGATGGACGCTGGAGTCCTGCGGACGCGTATGCAGATTTGGCGAAGAGTACAACTGACGCTGCCAAATTCTTCGAAGATCAGGGTGACAAGGAAGTGGAGAAGCTTTTCTGGTCGCAATTCAATGCTTCCACTCGCCAGCTGTCGTTAAGTGACAAGATGGCTGCTGTAGCGGAGCTTCACAGGCTGTCCGGGCTTGCAATGTAGTCTGTAATAGACCATATTTGGCCACAGGGTCCTAAGCCGGACAGTTACTTTGGCTTGGTGCAACAATTCCTTGGGGCCGTGCCTCGGATCGACGCCATGAGAAGGTCGACGTGCATAGAGGGTGCACGGATGGCTCTTGCCCGCGTTAAAGCCTATTGGACGGATATGGAGGCCACCATTATAGTGACCCAGGATCCAGCGGGGGGCCAATATCCGGCCGAGCACTACTTGGCGCAGGTCACAGAAGGGGCCCGCCTAATAGAGGCGCAGTGCTCGAAGGGTGTGTTGTTCGAGTGATGAATCGAATCATTGTAAAAACAATGTTTATTTTGATTATGAGGCTATATTTATACTGTTCGCCTGAAAATATGATTATGTCCCCTGTGCGGCCGTTTAT
>NC_041389.1:627634707-627647605 GCF_002162155.2 Triticum dicoccoides
GACTCTCCTGCGCCTCCCCCCCTTGGCCGGCCAGCCTCCCCTCCTCTCCTCCTTTATATACGGAGGCAGGGGCACCTCTAAACACACAAGTTGACACAAGTTGATCCACGTGATCGATTCCTTAGCCGTGTGCGGTGCCCCCTGCCACCATATTCCTCGATAATACTGTAGCGGAGTTTAGGCGAAGCCCTGCTGCTGTAGTTCATCAAGATCGTCACCACGCCGTCGTGCTGACGGAACTCTTCCCCGACACTTTGCTGGATCGGAGTCCGGGGATCGTCATCGAGCTGAACGTGTGCTCGAACTCGGAGGTGCCGTAGTTTCGGTGCTTGATCGGTTGGATCGTGAAGACGTACGACTACTTCCTCTACGTCGTGTCATCGCTTCCGCAGTCGGTCTGCGTAGGGTACGTAGACAATACTCTTCCCTCGTTGCTATGCATCACATGATCTTGCGTGTGCGTAGGAAATTTTTTGAAATTACTACGAAACCCAACAGTGGCATCCGAGCCAGGTTATTGATGTTGATGTTATATGCACGAGTAGAACACAAGTGAGTTGTGGACGATACAAGTCATACTGCCTACCAGCATGTCATATTTTGGTTCGGCGGTATTGTTGGACGAGACGACCCAGACCAACTTTACGCGTACGCTTACGCGAGACCGGTTCCCTCAACGTGCTTTGCACAGAGATGGCTTGCGGGCGACTGTCTCTCCAACTTTAGTTGAACCAAGTATGGCTACGCCCGGTCCTTGCGAAGGTTAAAACGGAGTCTATTTGACAAACTATCGTTGTGGTTTTGATGCGTAGGTGAGATTGGTTCTTACTTAAGCCCGTAGCAGCCACGTAAAACATGCAACAACAAAGTAGAGGACGTCTAACTTGTTTTTGCAGGGCATGTTGTGATGTGATATGGTCAAGGCATGATGCTGAATTTTATTGTATGAGATGATCATGTTTTGTAACCAAGTTATCGGCAACTGGCAGGAGCCATATGGTTGTCGCTTTATTGTATGCAATGCAATCGCGATGTAATGCTTAACTTTATTACTAAACGGTAGTGATAGTCGTGAAAGCATAAGATTGGCGAGACGACAATGATGCTACGATGGAGATCAAGGTGTCGCTCCGGTGACGATGGTGATCATGACGGTGCTTCGGAGATGGAGATCACAAGCACGAGATGATGATGGCCATATCATATCACTTATATTGATTGCATGTGATGTTTATCTTTTTATGCATCTTATCTTGCTTTGATTGACGGTAGCATTATAAGATGATCTCTCATTAAATTATCAAGAAGTGTTCTCCCTGAGTATGCACCGTTGCCAAAGTTCGTCGTGCCCAGACACCACGTGATGATCGGGTGTGATAAGCTCTACGTCCATCTACAACGGGTGCAAGCCAGTTTTTGCACACGCAGAATACTCAGGTTAAACTTGATGAGCCTAGCATATGCAGATATGGCCTCGGAACACGGAGACCGAAAGGTCGAGCGTGAATCATATAGTAGATATGATCAACATAAAGATGTTCACCATTGAAAACTACTCCATCTCACGTGATGATCGGTTATGGTTTAGTTGATTTGGATCACGTAATCACTTAGAGGATTAGAGGGATGTCTATCTAAGTGGGAGTTCTTAAGTAATATGATTAATTGAACTTAAATTTATCATGAACTTAGTCCTGGTAGTATTTTGCAAATTATGTTGTAGATCAATAGCTTGCGTTGTTGCTTTCATATGTTTATTTTGATATGTTCCTAGAGAATATTGTGTTGAAAAATGTTAGTAGCAATGATGCGGATTCGATCCGTGATCTGAGGTTTATCCTCATTGCTGCACAGAAGAATTATGTCCTTAATGCACCGCTAGGTGACAGACCTATTGCAGGAGCAGATGCAGAAGTTATGAACGTCTGGCTAGCTCAATATGATGACTACTTGATAGTTTAGTGCACCATGCTTAACGGCTTAGAATCGGGACTTCAACGACGTTTTGAACGTCATGGACCATATGAGATGTTCCAGGAATTGAAGTTAATATTTCAAGCAAATACCTGAGTTGAGAGATATGAAGTCTCCAACAAGTTCTATAGCTAAAAGATGGAGGAGAATCGCTCAACTAGTGAGCATGTGCTCAGATTGTCTGGGTACTTCAATCGCTTGAATCAAGTGGGAGTTAATCTTCCAGATAAGATAGTGATTGACAGAATTCTCTAGTCACCATCACCAAGTTAGTAGAACTTCGTGATGAACTATAGTATGCAAGGGATGATTCCCGAGCTCTTCGTGATGTTGAAATCAACGAAGGTAGAAATCAAGAAAGAGCATCAAGTGTTGATGGTTGACAAGATCACTAGTTTCAAGAAAAGGGCAAAGGGAAAGAAAGGGGAACTTCAAGTAGATTGACAAGCAAGTTGTCACTCCCACGAAGAAGCCCAAAGCTGAACCAAAGCCTGAAACTGAGTGCTTACACTGCAAAGGAAATGGTCACTGGAAGCGGAACTACCCTAAATATTTGGTGGATAAGAAGGATGGCAAAGTGAAAAAGGGTATATTTGATATACAGGTGTTTGATGTGTGCTTTACTAGTGTTTATAGCAACCCTTCGGTATTTGGTACTGGTTCAGTTGCTAAGAGTAGTAACTCGAAACGGGAGTTGCAGAATAAACAGAAACTAGTTAAGGGTGAAGTGATGATGTGTGTTGAAAGTAGTTTCAAGATTGATATGATCATCATCGCACACTCCCTATTCTTTCGGGATTAGTGTTAAACCTAAATAAATGTTATTTGGTGTTTGCGTTGAGCATGAATATGATTTGATCGTGTTTATTGCAATACGGTTATTCATTTAAGTAAGAGAATAAACTGTTGTTCTGTTTACATGAATAAAACCTTATATGGTTACACACCCAATGAAAATGGTTCATTGGATCTCGATCGTAGTGGTACTCATATTCATAATATTGATGCCAAAAGATGCAAAGTTAATAATGATAGTGCAACTTATTTGTGGCACTGCCGTTTGGGTCATATCGGTGTAAAGCGCATGAAGAAACTCCATAAAGATGGATTTTCGGAATCACTTGGTTATGAATCATTTGATGCTTGCGAACCGTGCCTTTTGGGCAAGATGACTAAAACTCCGTTCTTCGGAACAATGGAACGAGTTACTGACTTGTTGGAAATAATACATACTGATGTATGCAGACCAATGAGTATGAAGGCTCGTGGCAAGTATCATTATTTTCTGACCTTCACAAGATGATTTGAGCAGATATGGGTATATCTGCTTGATGAAATATAAGTCTGAAATAGTTGAAAGGTTCAAAGAATTTCAGAGTGAAGTTGAAAATCATCGTAACAAGAAAATAAAGTTTCTGCGATCTGATCGTAGAGATGAATATTTGAGTTACGAGTTTGGTCTTCAATTAAAACAATGTGGAATAGTTTCACAGCTCACGCCACCTGGAACACCACAACGTTATGGTGTGTCCGAACGTCGTAACCGCACTTTATTGGATATGGTGCAATCTATGATGTCTCTTACTGATTTACCAATATTGTTTTGGGGTTATGCATTAGAGACAGCTGCATTCACGTTAAATAGGGCACCATCAAAATCCGTTGAGACGACGCCTTATGAACTGTGGTTTGGCAAGAAACCAAAGTTGTCGTTTCTTAAAGTTTGGGGCTGCGATGCTTATGTGAAAAAGCTTCAACCTGATAAGCTCGAACCCAAATCGGAGAAATGTGTCTTCATAGGATACCCAAAGGAAACTGTTGGGTACACCTTCTATCACAGATCCGAAGGCAAAACATTCGTTGCTAAGAATGGATCATTTCTAGAGAAGGAGTTTCTCTCGAAGGAAGTGAGTGGGAGGAGAGTAGAACTTGATAAGGTAACTGTACCTACTCCCTTATTGGAAAGTAGTTCATCACAGAAAACTGTTTCAGTGACACCTACACCAGTTAGTGAGGAAGCCAATGATAATGATCATGAAACTTCAGATCAAGATACTACTGAACCGCGTAGATCAACCAGAGTAAGATCCGCACCAGAGTGGTACGGTAATCCTGTTCTGGAAGTCATGTTACTAGACCATGATGAACCTACGAACTATGAGGAAGCGATGATGAGCCCAGATTCCGCGAAATGGCTCGAGGCCATAAAATCTGAGATATGATCCATGTATGAGAACAAAGTATGGACTTTGATTAACTTGCTCGATGATCAGCAAGCTATCTTAAATGAATGGATCTTCAAGAGGAAGACGGACGTTGATAGTAGTGTTACTATCTACAAAGCTAGACTTGTCGAAAAAGGTTTTTGACAAAGTTCAAGGTGTTGAATACAATGAGATTTTCTCACTTGTATTGATGCTTAAGTCCGTCCAAATCATGTTAGCAATTGCCGCATTTTATGATTATGAGATTTGGCAGATGGATGTCAAAACTGCATTCCTGAATGGATTTCTGGAAGAAGAGTTGTATATGATGCAACCGGAAGGTTTTGTCAATCCTAAAGGTGCTAACAAAATGTGCAAGTTCCAGTGATCCATCTATGGACTGGTACAAGCATCTCGGAGTTGGAATATACGCTTTGATAAGTTGATCAGAGCATATAGTTTTATATGGACTTACGATGAAGCCTGTATTTACAATAAAGTGAGTGGGAGCACTACAGCCTTTCTGATTAGTATATGTGAGTGACATATTGTTGATCAGAAATGATGTAGAATTTTTCTGCAAAGCATAAAGGAGTGTTTTAAAGGAGTTCTTTAAAAGGAAAAGACCTCAGTAAAAACTACTTTCATATTGAGCATCGAGATCTATTGAGATAGATCAAGACGCTTGATAAGATTTTCAATGAGTACATACCTGGGCAAGATTTTGAAATAGTTCAAAATGGAACAGTCAAAGAAAGAGTTCTTGCCTGTGTTGCACAGGTATGAAATTGAGTAAGACTCAAATCCCGACCACAGCAGAAAATAGAAAGAGAATGAAAAGTCATTTCCTGTGCCTCAGTCATAGGTTCTATAAAGTATGTTATGCTATGTACCAGACCTATTGTATACCTTGCTCTGAATTTGGCAAGAGAGTACAATAGTGATCTAGGAGTAGATCACTGGACATTGGTCAAGAATATCCTTAGTAAGGACTAAGGAGATGTTTCTCGATTATGGAGGTGATAAAAGAGTTTGTTGTAAAAGTTACATCAGTGCAAACTTTTACACTGATCCAGATGACACTAAGTCTCAACCTGGATACATATTGAAAGTGAGAGCAATTAGCTAGAGTAGCTCCGTGCAGAGCATTGTTGACATAAATTTGCAAAATACTTACGGATCTGAATGTGACAGACCCGTTGACTAAGATTCTCTCACAAGCAAAACATGATCGCACTTTAAAACCCTTTGGGTGTTGATCACATATCGATGTGAACTATGAGTGTTAATCACATGGTGATGTGAACTATTGCTGTTAAATCACATGGCGATGTGAACTAGATTATTGACTCTAGTGCAAGTGGGAGACTGAAGGAAATATGCCCTAGAGGCAATAATAAAGTTATTATTTATTTCCTTATAATCATGATAAATGTTTATTATTCATGCTAGAATTGTATTAACCGGAAACATAATATATGTGTGAATACATAGACAAACAGAGTGTCACTAGTATGCCTCTACTTGACTAGCTCGTTAATCAAAGATGGTTATGTTTCCTAACCATGAACAATGAGTTGTTATTTGATTAACGAGGTCACATCATTAATAGAATGATCTGATTGACATGACCCATTCCATTAGCTTAGCACCCGATCGTTTAGTATGTTGCTATTGCTTTCTTCATGACTTATACATGTTCCTATGACTATGAGATTATGCAACTCCCGTTTACCGGAGGAACACTTTGGGTACTACCAAACATCACAACGTAACTGGGTGATTATAAAGGAGTACTACAGGTGTCTCCAATGGTCGATGTTGGGTTGGCGTATTTCGAGATTAGGATTTGTCACTCCGATTGTCGGAGAGGTATCTCTGGGGCCTCTCGGTAATACACATCACATAAGCCTTGCAAGCATTACAACTAATATGTTAGTTGTGAGATGATGTATTACGGAACGAGTAAAGAGACTTGCCGGTAACGAGATTGAACTAGGTATTGGATACCGACGATCGAATCTCGGGCAAGTAACATACCGATGACAAAGGGAACAACGTATGTTGTTATGCGGTCTGACCGATAAAGATCTTCGTAGAATATGTAGGAGCCAATATGGGCATCCAGGTCCCGCTATTGGTTATTGACCAGAGACGTGTCTCGGTCATGTCTACATTGTTCTCGAACCCGTAGGGTCCGCACGCTTAAGGTTACGATGACAGTTATATTATGAGTTTATGCATTTTGATGAACCGAAGGTTGTTCGGAGTCCCGGATGTGATCACGGACATGACGAGGAGTCTCGAAATGGTCGAGACGTAAAGATTGATATATTGGAAGCCTATATTTGGATATCGGAAGTGTTCCGGGTGAAATCGGGATTTTACCGGAATACCGGGAGGGTTACCGGAACCCCCCGGGAGCTATTTGGGCCATAGTGGGCCTTAGTGGAAAAGAGAAAGGGGCTGCCCTAGATGGGCTGCGCGCCACCCCCTTCCCCTAGTCCTATTAGGACTAGGAGAGGTGGCCGGCCCCCTCCTCCTCTTTTCCCCTCCGAGGAATCCTAGTTGGACTAGGATTGGAGGGGGAATCCTACTCCCAGTGGGAGTAGGACTCTCCTGCGCCTCCCCCCCTTGGCCGGCCAGCCTCCCCTCCTCTCCTCCTTTATATACGGAGGCAGGGGCACCTCTAAACACACAAGTTGACACAAGTTGATCCACGTGATCGATTCCTTAGCCGTGTGCGGTGCCCCCTGCCACCATATTCCTCGATAATACTATAGCGGAGTTTAGGCGAAGCCCTGCTGCTGTAGTTCATCAAGATCGTCACCACGCCGTCGTGCTGACGGAACTCTTCCCCGACACTTTGCTGGATCGGAGTCCGGGGATCGTCATCGAGCTGAACGTGTGCTCGAACTCGGAGGTGCCGTAGTTTCGGTGCTTGATCGGTTGGATCGTGAAGACGTACGACTACTTCCTCTACGTCGTGTCATCGCTTCCGCAGTCGGTCTGCGTAGGGTACGTAGACAATACTCTTCCCTCGTTGCTATGCATCACATGATCTTGCGTGTGCGTAGGAAAATTTTTGAAATTACTACGAAACCCAACATATATATATATATATATATATATATATATATATATATATATATATATATATATATATATATATATATATATATATATATGTAATTCAAAAGTTAGCAGTCGTTGGCTTCAGCCCCCACACATATAATGCGCGGGTGTTCGAGAAAAAATATGCACAGTCACACTTGATCCAACGTCTTGGTCCATTAAGGAGGTGATCGCAAGTCGAACTAGGCAACCAGACTATATAGCTGTAATGCTTTCGCTTAGCCATGGGAGTCTAATGGTGGGGCTACTATGTAGCCCCTGGTACTTTAGCTTGCATCCGAATACGGGCGCGTGTGTACATGACTGGGAAACGGTCCTTCGTTAATGCGAAGGGATCCTAAAGATTCCGGTAAGTCTTCGAGTGGTTGATCAGTCTCTCGCTGTATCATGACAGTCAGTTTTCGGCTTTCTCTACTGAGGTGCTCATCCGGAATAACCAGGGCACAATCGCAGTAGTTCTTCTTTGGCCACCTTAGCCGATAATAACAGAACGTAAGGCGGCAAACCCAGGAGCCGGGCAAACCCAACATTTGACCAAAGACATGATTCGGAGCTGATGCATATAAGGCCAAACTCGTGACATCAAACACTCCCGAAGGTATTCGGACTCTATAACAGATGATGAGCTCAAGAATGCCCATTCATTATAAACCCTGTGTTTCCAGGTACGTGCGTAAGTCTGTCGTGGCGAAATGCCAATAACAACAGTATCCTCTGTGGGTATGCAACCCATGGGATGGTTAAACAACAAGAGGCAATAGAAAAGGTTTACACAGGGGCTTAATCTAAAAAGAAACCTGTTGAGCGGGGCCCTGCTGCACGTCTGCGCCTTTGTCTCCGTTGTGCCGTATCCTGGAAGGGCATCACGCGAATGTTGTCTATGAAAAAGAGAACTCGTAGGAGAGTACAACGTAAGTATGCGATGGATAATAAAAGTATAAGATGTTGGCCTGCTAATAAGGTTGAGCCAAGTGTGGGGCTTTATTGAATATTTATAGCCCCTGGTGTCCTCTATGGGATTACATATACAGTGCCCTGATTTAATTTTATCTGGGCTACCGGACTCGTCTAACCGTGTATGTGGTCATAACGACCAGTCATGTTTTTTGTGATATTGGAGGCCGCTTATAGTCCGGCCACTAGGGCCGTCGCGTGTTCCTCTGCGCGTGAAGAGCACTCTGTTATTCCGCTAACGATGATGACGCCACGTGGACCGGGCATCTTGAGTGTAAGGTAGCCATAGTGCGGCAATGCGTTGAATCGGGCGAAGGCCGTTCTTCCAAGCAATGCATGATAGTTGCTTTGGAAGGGTGCGATGATGAAGAGTAGTTTTTCGCTTCTGGAGTTGCCTGGAGAGCCGAATGTTACCTCCAGTACGATGGAGCCCCTACTGTAGGCTTCAACGCCTGGTATCACCCCTTCAAAGGTGGTGTTGCTTTGACTAATTCTGGATGGGTCTATCCCCATTCTGCGGACCGTGTCCTCATATATTAGATTGAGACTGTTGCCGCCGTCCATGAGGACGTGGGTGAGATGGTATCCGTCGATTATTGGGTCGAGCACCGAGGCCTCTGATCCTTCACGCCGAATACTAGTTCGGCCGTCCAAGCGATCAAAGGTGATCGGATAAGACATCCAGTAGTTAGGTGTAGGTACGATGGGCTCTATATCGCGCGCATCTCTATGGGCGCGTTCGTGCCTTCTCATGGATGTACGAGTCACCTGGATCATGTTCACTATTTTAACCTCTGGCGGGAATTTTTTCTGTCCCCCAGTGTTCGGCTAGCGAGGTTCATCCTCGTCTTCACTTGGTGTCTCCCTTCCCTTGTGTTCGGCATTTAATTTGTCGGCCTGCTTGAAGACCCAGCACTCTCTGTGCATGTGGTTCGCAGGTTTATCAGGGGTGCCATGAATTTGGCATAGTCTGTCCAGGACTCTGTTCAGACCGGACGGTCCTTCTTTACTGCCTTTAGATAGCTTATTTTGCAGATTAGGTCGAGAGCCCTTGAATCCGGCATTAACCGTTGTGTTATCCGGGCTCTCTTCCTTGTTTTGGCGTTTGTTTTTATTACGTCATGGCTTCCCGTTGCCATCCCTTATTTCGGATGTGCTGGGGTTGCTGGTGCCTTTACGGGCTAGCCAGCTATCCTCACCCGCGCAAAAACGGGTCATAAGACTTGTTAGGGCTGCCATTGTCCTTCGCTTTTCTTGGCCGAGGTGTCTGGAGAGCCACTCGTCGCGGATGCTGTGTTTGAATGCCGCTAAGGCTTCGGCATCCGGACAATCGACAAGTTGATTCTTTTTAGTGAGGAATCTGTTCCAAAGCTTGCGGGCAGACTCTCCGGGCTGTTGGATTATGTGGCTTAAATCGTCCGCGTCCGGAGGCCGGACATAAGTCCCTTGAAAATTGGCCTTGAAAGCATCCTCGAGTTCCTCCCAACTCCCAATTGAATTTTTGGGGAGGCTTTTCAACCAGTGTCGAGCTAGTCCCTTTAGTTTGAGGGCAAGGTATTTGATGGCGTGGAGGTCATCCCCACAAGCCATGTGTATATGCAGGATAAAGTCCTCTATCCAGACCCCTGGGTCTGTCGTTCCGTCGTATGCCTCTATGTTCACAGGTTTAAAACCCTGTGGAAATTCATGATCCAGTACTTCTTCGGTAAAGCACAGGGGGTGAGCAGCCCCTCTGTATCTGGACGTGCTGTAGCATGCCGTCGGCTGTTGTTGTGTCTGGTGTTTATTCCGAACTAGTATTTGATTGGTATAATCGTTTTGATGACCACAGTCCCTCGCCGGGGTGTGTCCTTTAGATCCGTAGATGGACCTTGCTGCGCCAGCTTTCTTATTCGGGTGCTCAAGGAGATCGTGTGCGGCGTTGGTAGCTGCTTTGTTGCCGTCATGAAGTGGTACGCCTGGCCTCCTGGTCGTGTTACTCTTAGGTGGAACGGCCTAGTCGTCAAATTCTGGTAGTAGCTTGTGTTTTTGATAGTTCTTTGTGTGGCGATCGTCGCCGTATCTTTCTTCAGTGTCCAGCACTTTATTCCATCTGCGATTGAGCGTATACTGTGCGGTTTTAAGCCATTGCTTCTGCTTCTTCAGACTTCTTGCTGTGGCCATAAGCTTTCTGTGGAGGTTATCTCATTCCGCGCGTTCTTCCGGAATGATGAATTCATCATCGTCCGAACTGTCTTCTTGTCCTGGGCCGGTTGGATGATCTCGTCCCTTTGGATCATTGTCCTCGGGTGTCTTCTCCGAACTGTGTTCGGCATGACCTGGCTCGTCCTGCTCCATAGCTGGTTCCGTATGGTCGTTGTTGCCTTCGGGGTTGACCAGAGTATCAATCCTTCTGGCGCTCTTGCCGCTATATTTACTGTTGCTGGACTTGGAACGGCGTCTGCACCGTCGCTTTGGCTTTTGCCCAGGGATTTTATCTTCCGGCTTGTCGCCTTCGTCCTTCTTGGGCGTATCCACCATGTATATGTCGTGTGACGGGGCGGAAGTCCGACACCCCATAGATTATAAATATTCTCCTGCATCATCGTCCATACCGTCGATGCCTTCGGAGTCGAAGTCGAGCACGTTGGTTAAATCATTGACCGTGGCTATTAAGTGGGTGGTGGGTGGGTAACGAGTTTCCTCGTCGCATGCTTCCCACTCCAGCCGGACATAGTTCGGCCCGAGATTTTCTATCAAAGAGAGAGTTTTTAACGAGTTCAGCATGTTGCCAAAGGGCGAGTGCTGGAAGATATCTACAGCAGTGAACTCCATTACCGGAGCCCAACCTGGCTCGATTGCCTCGAGAGTGTGTGGACTGGAACCAACAACCGGATACGAATCCGGGGGTCCAACGTCACAGGCCACCACAGAGGTGAGACCCGTGTTCGGCTACACCGCCGATGAGTGTGTAGCATGCGGGGCGAAGTCTACCCCTCCGTCCTTAGGTGATGCAGCCTTCTCCGAATTTGAGTTCGGGGCTACTGCAGGGGTAATGTCCCGAGTGTTGTCCGACAGCAGGTCAAAGCCATGCCCGTCGTGACTGTCCGGTGCCCCTGGCGCAAGCCCGAATCCGTCGAAGATCAAGTCTCCGTGAAGGTCAGCTGTGTAGTTCAGGCTTCCGAACCTGATCTAGAGGCCAGGGGCGTAGTTGTCGATCTGCTCCAGATGGCCAAGCGAATTGGCCCGCAGTGCGCCGCCGCCGAACATGAAAGTCTGTCCGGGGAGGAAAGTCTCACCCTGGACCATGTCGTTAATGATGATTGAAGGAGCCATCGAGCCCCACAGCGACGACACAGAGGAACTCTCAATGAAAGCACCAATGTCGGTGTCAAAACCGGCGGATCTCGGATAGGGGGTCCCGATCTGTGCGTCTAGGCTGATGGTAACAGGAAGCAAGGGACACAGATGTTTACCCAGGTTCGGGCCCTCTTGATGGATGTAAAACCCTACTTCCTGCTTGATTAATATTGAAGATATGGGTAGTACAAGAGTAGATCTACCACGAGATCGTAGAGGCTAAACCCTAAGAGCTAGCCTATGATGGTATGATTGTAATTGTGATCGGCCTTCTAAGGACCATCCTCTCTGGTTTATATAGACACCGGGGAGGGCTAGGGTTTACATGGAGTCGGTTACAAGAAAGGAAACATAATATCCGGATCGCCAAGCTTGACTTCCACGCTAAGGAGAGTCCCATCCGGACACGGGCTGAAGTCTTGAGTCTTGTATCTTCACGCTTCAATAGTCCGGACGTTGTACACAGTCCGGCTGTCCGGATACCCCCTAATCCAGGACTCCCTCACCTACCTCGGCCTCCCCCTATCCCTACGGGCCCTAACCCACACCGAGCTTCAGCCCCTCATCAACCGGATCGCGACCTAGCTGCCAACCTGGAAGGCATCCCTTCTTCGCCGGGCGGGCCGGCTGACACTAGTGAATTGCAAACTTTCGTCCATGCCGATCTTTCACATGATGGCGCTGGATCTACCATCGTGGTTCTTCAAGTGCATCGACAAACTGAGGAGAGGTTTCTTCTGGCAAGGGGTGGAGGAAGCCAAGGGGGGATGCTGCCTAGTTGCATGGCATGTCGTCTGCACCCCCAAGCCGTATGGGGGGCTGGGCGTTCTGCAGCTGTTGAACCAAGCCCTTCGCTTGCGCTGGCTTTGGCTAGAGAAGACGATGCTAGACAAGCCTTGGCATGGCTTGAAGGTGACTACCACAGAAAAAGGCTGCATGCCTTGGGCTCGCGGCGCTCCAATGCAACATTGGGGATGGCCTCAGGGCTAACTTCTGGCTCGACCCGTGGCTTGGTGGCCACCCCATGGCCCAAAGAGCACCCAACCTGTTCAACCTTGTTCGCTCGGCTGGCAAGCTATCAAGCGTGGTCGATGCATTAACTGGGCACGCATGGGTGGACGCAATACGGAACTCCGTCTATTCCAGCCATCGCCGAGTTTGTCGGGATCTGGGAGGAGCTACAACATGTTACCCTCTCCAATTCACCTGACTCGTTCTCCTAGCGGTTGGGCGCGGCCGGAAGGTACTCCTCTCGGGACACATATGATGCATTCTTCTTCGGCCGAGAGTTC
>NC_041389.1:627647741-627656699 GCF_002162155.2 Triticum dicoccoides
TTGAGATAAAGATCTTCGCTTGGCTTGCGGTGCATGCAAGACTGTGGACGGTGAACAGACTAGCGCACAGGAACCTACCACACACGCGGTTATGTCAACTATGCTGCCAGGATGATGAGAATACCACATGCATGCTCCTTGGCTGCCCATATGCACGCGAGGTATGGTACCACATGCTATTGCCCCTGAGGTTGCATCACTTCACACCGGATGGAACAAAGTGCCTTACCGACTTGTGGCCTCAGCTATCGGTTGCGGTGCCGGCAAGCTAACGGAGGCAAATGAACATTACCATCGTGGCCACACTGCGTTTCATTTGGCTAGAGTAGAACAGCCATGTCTTTCAACACAAGACATCCTTACCGGCCCACGTCGTCACACTAATTCATGTTGACCTCCGTCTGTGGACTCATGCTAGGGTAGAGGGTGGACACCCCTTTCAAATCCACTAAAACACGCCGTGGGCCATGCCCCTACATGGTGGCTTTGCCCCTGTAACAATCCTTTGTACTAGAATATCCCTCTTCTTCTTAACGGAACAATGCTCTTGTATGTTCTTGAAAATATATATGGTTGTTTGGGGAGGCATGAGTTGACCGGTCTAGTCATCCTTTCTTTCTAAAACTCGGAATATCTATGCAGTTTAGTTAGTACATTCCTTTTCTGACACAATGCTGGTGATCGCAGCAGTAAGCATCAATCAAGGTCATCGCAAGGCTTCTCCCCGTCATAGCTACTCCACGACATGTCCCAGAACTCGCGAATACTGGATACCGTCTGCTGCAGGAGTAATCCCAGCACAAGCAGGGCCGGTCCTGGGATTTCGGGGGCCCGGGGCGAAGCTAGAATACGAGGCCCCTCAGAAAGCATGTGTGTTTTCTATAAGAAAAAAAATGTTATATTAGTACTGTCTGATTGATCTGAAACTTCACATGTGCTCTTTACAACATTAACATTGTCTTATTCTTTCTTACTTTGTTGCGAGTACTAGAGCTGATCCAAATAATCCAACAAAATTAACCATATACTTTGCCCTGTGGTTTATTTAAATAGCATAGTGGGTTGTATTTTGACATTTTTCACTGGTTTTTTTCAAAAGAAAGTGAGAGTAATTCACAATGCAAAAGCAAACAGAAAAACACTATCTTCATCAAATAATTTAACCTAACATGAGGCAGAAAACTAGAGTCAAGAAACTTCCCTTGAACAACTACATGGTATGTACATACCTAGATGCGGCAGATGTAGTATTCGTCCTGGTCCGTTCAGAGCTCTCTAGCCATCCAAGGGCGATCTGATCTGGCTCCAGCCGTGACAGAAGGCCACGCTCATGGAGAATTGGAGACTAGGGTATTCACACCGTCTGGCCGGAACATGCACATGATCAGGTTGAGGCACTCAATGAGTACGACTACGACGAGCTCGCCAACGATATGCAACGATGTGTAGTGGTCGATGCGGCCGGTCGGAGGGCGTGCCGGATCCGCTGCATGAATGATGTCGGATGCGACGCTTACCTGGCCTGCGGCTGCAGCTAGCCGGCGAGCTCATCCGCAGCAACCGTCGATGTAAAATCCTAGGGTCGGCGCCGCAAACCCTACCATAGATTGTGGGAAGTCGACATCTTTTTTAGGGTAAACTAGGGGCTTTATTCAGGATTCAAAATCTAAGGAATACAAGCAATGTCGGGCTGGACCCCTAGCCACACATGGCGACCCACCGCAAGAGACCCAGCTCCTTTAGCTAGCGAGTGAGCCTCAAAATTATTCTCCCTAAATTTGAAACGGAAAGTAACAGAATGAAATAAATTTCTGCTAAACGGTATCTCCCTGAGGACGGGAGCATAGACCGGTGCCCCTTCATTTCTGATGTGCGATATCACCTCCTGACAGTTTGAGGCTACCTCTAAGTTCTGCAAGTTTAAGTCCCGAGCAAGGGCAAGGGCCTCGCTACAAGCTAGCGCCTCCAGGCTCGCTGGGTCGATCAGGCCGTCATACACCACTGCTGAAGCTCCTAGATAGATTCCAGCCTTGTCCCTACATACCACTGCAACAGCTCCCCTTTCTCCCAAGGTGGAAAGAGCTCCGTCACAATTTAGTTTTGCCGCCTCCCCCGTAGGTGGTAACCACGCTCTAGCACGGGGCCGATCCACCCGTCCCAAGGGTGGTTTTGAATTTCTGACAGCTGCAATCTCAAGGTCATCCAAGTATCTCTTGATGAAGCACATCGTTGATAACGGACTTTGAAATTTATTATCATGAATAGCCTTTCTCCGATCCCACCATATCACCCACATGGTCACTAGAACACGAGCAAGGTCATGTTGGTTTGTGGTCTCGAAGAGCCAGAAAAGCCAGAGCCTAGCATCCCCATTTTGGTTCGATATCACTTGCTCAAGCAACTCATCATCTCCCAGCGCCCACACGCACCTGGCCATGGTACAACTTAAAAGTGAATGCCTCCATGAGTCCTCCGCTGCATTGCATATAGAGAAGACCGGGTCGTCTGCCATTTTCCTCTAGTGCCGGACCAGGCCCGTGGGGAGCGAAGTGTGAGCTAGTCGCGACACGAAAACATGAACTTTGGATGGAACTTTCACTTTTCGTAACTGTGTCCATGAGCTCCTGTCAGCTGCAACGTTTGAGTGTCTCGATCGATGCTCTAGCCAATCTTCCCGTCGAGCTTTGATAGCCGTAATCATCCGGTACGCCGAACAAACTAAAAAAACACCACGCCGATCATAGTGCCACGCCCAAAAGTCCTCTTGCACTCGGTTGCTGATGGGTATGTTGATGATCACCTCAATATCCGGAGCTATAAAATGATCCGAGAGTGTTTGCCGATCCCATGAGCAAGTCACGGGATTGATAAGCTCCGCCAGCGAAGTTGGTGGGTTTGCTGTTGTTGCGCAGATCGGTCATAGTTTATAGTCCCTCGGTATCCAGTTGTCAGACCAAATCCGGGTAGTCGAACCATCACCTATTCTCTTAATCAGCCCTAAAGACAACACATCCCTCCCCTCCAAAATCGAACGCCAAACCTGAGACGGGGCATGACCCAGGGTAGCGCCAAGGATATTTGCATTGGGGTAGTAACGGGCTCGAAGAACTCTTGCACTCAAAGTCTCATGCTCCTGTAGCAATCTCCAGGCCTGGCGAGCAAGTAAAGCCAGGTTGAACAGTTTGATGTCTTGAAATCCTAAACCTCCCATGAATTTTGGTTTAGTCATTGTACTCCATGAGACCCATGCTGTTTTCATTTCTCCATCCCTACTTCCCCACCAGAATTTCTGAATTATACCATTGATATGCTCACAGAGACCCCGTGGCAATTTGAAGCACGCCATTGAATATGTAGGGATGGATTGGGCCACAGATTTTATGATCACTTCTTTACCACCCGCTGATAAACACTTCTCCATCCACCCTTGAACTCGCTTCCAAATTATGTCCTTAAGATATCTAAAGGACCCTTCCTTTGCTCTACCCACATCCAAGGGTAAGCCTAGGTATTTCTCTGATAAAGATTCGTTATGAACATCCAAAATTTGCTTAATCAACTCTTTTGTCAAAGCATGCACACCTTTACTAAAGAAGATAGAAGACTTTTCTTGATTTATCCTTTGGCCAGAGGCATTGCAATATATTTTTAGTATATCTCTGACTCTTGTAGCACTTTCATCAGAGGCCTCAAAAAATAGCAAACTGTCATCGGCAAAAAGAAAGTGATTAACTGTAGGTGCATTAGGAGCAACTTCTATCCCTTGCACTGCCCCTTGCGCCTTCAATAAGCATGATAAACCCTCAGCCGCTAGCAAGAACAAGTAAGGCGATATAGGGTCTCCTTGCCGCAAGCCCCGGGAAGGCCGGAAAACATCCAAACTCCCTCCATTGAAGAGAACTGGAAAAGAGACCGAGGACACGCACCTCATCACAGTAGCAATGAACCTAGCACTACTAGGGAAAACCCTAGTAGTAGCGCGGGTTTTGAGGCTAGCAGCAGCGCGGGTGGCCACGCTACTAATAAGGCGCTACAACTAACTCATAGTAGTAGCGCGGCCCTTACCTGCGCTACTACTGTTGACGATATCAGCAGCGCTTTTTATGAACGCGCTACTATTACCTAGCTGTAGCGATTTCGCAGTCCCTCGCTACTGCTATATCTTTCATCATTTTCCCATACCCCTTTCCCTTTCAGTTTCCCTTTCAGATACTAGATACTAGGTACTGCTAGTAGATATCAAATTCATAAACCATTACTGGGTAGTACTCCCTTCGTTCCAAATTACTCGTCGTGGTTTTAGTTCAAACCACGACGAGTAATTTGGAAAGAAGGGAGTACTAGATAACAATTTCATGCATAGTCAACATGCATCCTCGAGCAGTACAAGGTCATATCAACGGCGATCATCATATGTAGTTCTAGATGATATCGACGACGATCATCATATGTAGTTCTAGATGATATAGCCACACACACATATGTAGTTCTAGATGATATAGCCACACACACACATGTAGTTCTAGATGATATCGAAGACAATCATCATCCTCAAGCTTGAGCGGTTGGTGTTCCTGATAGTAATTAGGATGGCCTTTCCAACACGAAGATTCTTGCCATCGAGGAATTTCTTCCACCCAACCGAGTTTAAGTGTGTGCGACTGTCCGTGTCCACGCGGTAAGTACAGGTTGTGACGGAGCCCCTTGCAGTAGGCGTAGTCCAGCTGAGCCTTCTTCAACAGACTCGATACCATAACTCACAGATATGCTCTTTGCCAATTTCTGAATAAGAAAAACATATCAATTAATAAATAGCTTCGCAAATAAGTACATATGGATTATCTACACTATTAATAGTTTCCTTAGATTCTACACTAATAAGCATGTGATCGAACACTACACTAAAACATATCATTGACTAGATTCCACACAACATACCATATCATTGGACTGTACACTAAGTAATTCAACGAATAATTTGCATTTGTAAGTATAACATACCATATCATGTCGATCAACCATGGTATTTGTCAAGCGGGTCACGAATGGCACCCCAACAAAGTCAGCACGTGGCGTAATTATGTCCCACAGGTTGGACACCTCCTCCTCACTCAGCCTTGTTCTTTAAGCTACGATGGCTTCATGAAGTGGGTCATCATCATCTTCATTGAGTGGGTCCTCATTATCTTCATCATCTTCATCATCTTCGTCATCTTCATCATCTTCCACCAGGTTGAGATAAATGACAGCCAACTTGGGTCTTTCTGCTCAGGAGGAGAAGCTGATCAACTCACCACCAGTAAGACGCATGCGAGCGATGAAACGGGCCCATCCATCTCCTCCAATCTGCGACATATTTCGTCCTTTCTCGACTTCCATAGTGTACGGCCCCCCAGGAGCCTCAAATGTCACAGTGTCTCCTGTCAGCTTGTTGAATTTTAACCTCACATTGCACGGGATGATCTGTGTAAAATAAGCAAAATGACACAATGCAGTAATGCCAACACTAAAAATAAAATAGTTATTACATTTCATCTAATTTCTTACCGCCGCATGACGAAAACTCGGCTGGAAGTAGATGCCGAACAGCTTGCCAGTTGCTGGCGCATCTTGACTTGCACAATCGACATAGTGGTGGTGGTGGTGGCGCCATTTTTCCTAAAGATCTAGTAACATATTAGATGACAAGGTACCACCTACATTTTGCCAAAAGGTAACTTATTAAAAAACAAAAGCAACTACGTACCTATCCATGTACAGAAAAAATAACAATAAAATGGTGCATACTGAATCAACTAAATGAACTAGCCTACTAAATCAACTAAATCGAAATGTTCTAAATCAACTAAATGAACTAGCCTACTAAATCAACTAAATCAAAATGTTCTAAATCAACTAAATGAACTAGCCTACTAAATCAACTAAATCAAAATGTTCTAAATCAACTAAATGAACTAGCCTACTAAATCAACTAAATCAAAATGTTATAAATCAACTAAATGAACTAGCCTACTCAATCAACTAAATCAAAATGTTCTAAATCAACTAAATGAACTAGCCTACTAAATCAACTAAATCAAAATGTTCTAAATCAACTAAATGAACTAGCCTACTAAATCAACTAAATCAAAATGTTCTAAATCAACTAGCCTACTAAATCAACTAGTCAACTAAATCAACTAGCCTACTAAATCAAATAAATCATATCAACTAAATCAAAATGTTGCATATGAACTAGCCTACTAAATCAAAATGTAGCGGGCAGGAGGGAGAAGGAGGGGCGACTCGAGGAGGGAGAAGAGAGTAGGATGGAGGAGGAAGGCGGAGCGAGGAGGGGCCAGCCGGTGGCCAGTGGAGGGTGGACGAAGGAGGAAGGCGGAGCGAGGAGGGGCCGACCAGCGGCGAGTGGAGAGGGAGGACAGAGGAGGAGGCCGGTACCGAGTCCAACAAGGAGGAGGAGGTGACGGCAGCGCAAACGGAGGAGGGGCGACGGGGGTGGACCGGCGCGGGGGGTTGAGAGGGGATCCAGTGAGTGTGTGACTGTGAGTGGATCGGATAGAGGAGATGGGGGTGGGAGATGGAATAGCTTAGCAGTAGCGCGCTATAGAGAAAGACACTACTGCTAAGCTACCTAGCAGCAGCGCCTTTCACAATAAAGTGCTACTGCTACGTGTCAGCATGTAAAAATAGACTTTGTTCAATATATCAAAAATACATTGATCATCAACGATCTTTTTGTGTACAATCTGATTTGTCAATATGAGTCCTCACCGGTTTAGGAACAGGTGAAGACTCATATTGCAGCCACAAATTCTACACATAGAGTTCAATGAAGACCAAGTGCTTGTCAAAGTTTGAGAAGTAACATATTTAAGGTGGTAGAAACTCTCTTCACGGAGCGAGGTGGGACTAAATTTTTGTAGTAAACTTAGCAGTAGCGCTTATTGGCGAAATGCGTTGCTACTACGCTACGTAGCAGTAGCGCCCTTCGTTATAACGCGTTGCTGCTATAACTAGCCTCGCGGCGGCCTCGTGGGAATTATAGCAGTAGCGCGTCTTTGAGCGGGCGCGCTACTGCTATATTTGTTTCAGCAGCGAGTTACTCTCGAGCACGCTACTACTAATTAGCAGCAGCGCCTTATTTTAAAGCGCGCTGCTGATAAGATTCTGTGTATAGGCTTTTCCCTAGTAGTGTAGGGCTGAACCCCATTTTGGTCATCGCTGCCTCTAGATATGACCATTCCAAACGATTATATGCCTTCATCATGTCCAATTTTAGTGCACAATATATATTACCTTTGACCCTCCTGGTTTTCATATAATGCAAGCACTCGTAGGCTGTTATGAAGTTATCCGTTATGAGACGTCCAGGAACGAAAGCCGACTGCTCTTCAGAGATGATATCGGGGAGAATGGATTTCAGCCGGTTTGCTAAGACCTTTGAGGCGATCTTGTAGATCACATTACAAAGACTTATCGGCCGAAACTATCCTAAAACTTTTGGACTCGCTATCTTGGGAATTAAAACAATGAACATGTTGTTAATCTCCTCCGGTGAATCTACTCCATCGAGCACTCGAATGATCATTCTTGTAACCTCATCCCCACATAGTTCTCAATGCTTCTGAAAGAAGTGGGCGGGAAAGCCGTCCGGGCCCGGTGCTTTGGTCAGAAACATTTGGAAGAGGGCTTCCTTTACTTCCTCTTTGCTATAAATTTCATTCAGCTTTGAATTCATAATGCCATCCACCCGCACCGGTATATGTGATAGCACCTCTTACATGCCTATAGTGCCCTCCGATGTATACAGGTTTGCATAATATTCCGTGGCCATGTTGGCCAGCTCGTCCATGTCCGTACAAACAGAACCATCTGCCTGGTTCAACTGTGTTATTCTGTTCTTTGACCTTCTCGCGCTTGCTTTCCGCTGAAAAAATTATGTGTTCCGATCACCTTCAGACAGCCAGGTGATGCGGGATCCCTGCCTCGCCATTATCTCCTCCCGATAGACTAGTTCTACCATTAGGTCCTCGATAGCCTTTTCTTCCCGGTTGGGCCCCGTGCGTGTCGGTCCCTCTCGCAGCAAAGCTAGTTGGCGGCGAAGAGAGCGCAGCTCCATACGAACAGACCCAAAAGTGTGTTGCCCCCATATCGTCATGGCTGAAGAAACAGAGTGTAGTTTGTTTGCCAGCTCAGTAACCGAACCTGCAGGGCCATCTTCATTCCATGCAGCTTCCACAGTTTCTGCGAAGCGACTATCTATCTCCCACGCGCATTCATAGCGAAACGATTGTGGGAAGTCGACGTCTGAGTAGGTCCTGCATTGTGCCGCTGGTGCTGCCGCTACTTCGGGCCTTCCCAGTACAGAGCCGAGCACTAACCTGGGCCCCCCTTGGCCAGGGCCAAGCCTGAGCACAAGTCAAGTCAG
Source organism: Triticum dicoccoides (assembly GCF_002162155.2). Taxonomy (NCBI): domain Eukaryota; kingdom Viridiplantae; phylum Streptophyta; class Magnoliopsida; order Poales; family Poaceae; genus Triticum; species Triticum dicoccoides. The sequence goes on from NC_041389.1 coordinate 627,656,170, forward strand.
AAATCAATAAATCATCACATATATGCATCACCTTCATGCAGACGAAGATTTAAAAAATATATAGAAAAGCATATATGGACACTACTAGGAAAATGCTTATAGGTAGACATTTAGCGGTAGCATTGGTTATATACCCCACGCTACTGCTACTTAGCAGTAGCGCCGGCCAAAACCAGCGCCGCAAGCGCACGTTAGTAGTAGCGCTTGTTTTTCAGGCCAGCGCTGTTGTTAGTGGGCCACGCACTCGGCCCACTGTTGCAGCTTTAGCTATAGCGCTAGGCCTCCTCCCCCACACTACTACTAAGCCCACCTCTGATTCCTCCCTCCGGCCCACGCGTGCTCTCTCACTCACTCTCACACTCACACGCTCACACTCACGCGCCCATCAATCCGCCGCTTCGGCCGCCGCCCCCATGTCCTACGCCGGCCGCCCTCCCCGCGCGGGCCCTCCTCCCCCGCCGGCCGCCCTCCCCCGTGCCGGCCCTCCTCCGTCGCCGGCTGCCCTCCCCCGCGCCGACCATCCTCCCCCC
>NC_041389.1:627656864-627682192 GCF_002162155.2 Triticum dicoccoides
CCAGCCCTCTTCCACCGAGAGGTACTCCTTCCTCCTTCCTCCTCCTCCTCCTCCCTCCCTAGTTATAATTATTAGAGAGTAGTTATTTTGAATCCTATATAGTTGACAAAATGTAGGTTCTTAGAATAATGTAGGTTATGATCGAACCCTAGCTAGGACAGATTAGGTAGTATGAACCCTAGTTAATTTGTACGAACCCTAGGTTTTTAAATTAGCTAGGTTTTAAAACTAGGACATAAATTTATCTAGGTTTTTAAATTAGGACAGAAATTTATCTAGGTTTTTAATTAGGTGTAGTTAATAGAATTTAGGTGTTTTAGGTGTATTTAACATAATTCTAGGTGTTTTAGTTGTTTTAGGTGTAGTTAAGAAATCCTAGGTATATATTTAGTTAAAGCAATTGTTGTTATTTTTTAGTTAAAGCAATTTTTTCTGTTATATGCAAATTTGCAGTGGACATGTCATATTTTGAACATGTCATATTTTTCCGAGTGGCCTATGTTTTGCCATATTTTTATGTTATGGCAAATTTCGGGCACTCGATATGTCCTGTTTTCAGCAAAGGTCATGTCGAATTTTGCTAAGTGTTTATTAATTTTGTTTTCATAATTAAGCATTTGTTCTCGGCGTCGACGATGCCTGGCCTGCATCCTCGTCGTCGACTCGGCGGAGGAGGCTTGCTTGATTATAGGGGCCATGTCCGGGACTGGGCTCCGCCTGGCTGGTACTAGGAGGTGCTACCTTCCGAGGCGCGCAGCTTGGTGAGGAGGCAGCCCGTCGTCAACCAGGACCTTATTTGGTGGCGATCGCGTGGGCCAGTGACGGTGGGGAGGCCTCCGTCCACCGCAGAGGTGGTATCTCACCGTGTCAGCGAGGAGGATGAGCACGTCCGTTGCTACATGGTTGCGTTGGAGGGCAGGTCCGACAGTACCTGGATGGTTCTTCAGGGATCTCACTGGAGCTATGATCCTGTGATGGTTCCTTCTCTTTGGGTGTCCACTGCCCCCGCCGATACCCGTCGTTTGCTAGGGTTCTAGGTGTATTAGTGATGTTATATGTATGATACAATTCGAGATGTATTAGTAATAATATTCGATGATGTACGGACGCAAGAGATGGTTTAGTTTTCTTATTGAATGCATGCTCATTTGAATACTAATTCGTTTATGATTTAGTTTTGCTTATTGAATGCACGTCTGTTTCAACTATATGAACATAGGAAATGTCTGACGACGATAGCGAAAGGGAATTCGGTACGTGCGAATACTGCGAAGACGAGCGTGGCCAGTGCGACAGGCCTCACCTAGTTGGTGGTAGGCGCTTCAACATCAAGCTGGATGAGACGTTCGAAGTGCATACAGTAAGTCACAACGACAAGTCCTTTTTCATAATTAAGCATGACTTTTGCTTCTTTTGCTTCAACTTATAATTTAATTTTTTTTAGTATTCTACTAGCGTATCCTCTGCCATGCAAGAATATATGTCTTAGATAAGATTGGTTTCGGTACTATGAAAACTATGGAGGTAAAAAGAGTTAACTTGAGGACCGAGCATGGTTATAGTTTTCTCGCAAAATTATACAATACAGACACCTACACCCATTTTGAATGCAAACAATGGAGAGCACTATGCAAGGCTTATACATTTGAGCCTGATATGCTTATCACCTTTGATATTCATCCGGAAGATGATATTGAAGATAATATTGACATCTGGGTCGATGTGCAGACGCCTCCAGTTCTACCTTTATGTAAGTTTCTTAATCATATTTATGTCTTGGATATTGTTTATTCAAAAATAGCTGACAACTAATTTCTATTGACAGCCTATTTCCATTCAAGCAAACATGTCCGGCGCTTGGTAGACATGACCTACTACTGTCCCGGGGCTGAACTAAACTGCGAGGAGACAAGTCATTATGTTTCATGGCTCGAGGATCTTCATACTGTCAAGACAAATTATTTTCCTGGACTTAGAAATGTTAGTACTCAAAACGTGCGACCAATAGTGTTTGTACTGAACTATGGTCACATCTATTTAGGAAAGATGGTAAGATTTTTACTATTTGTCCTCAGTGCACCTTTTGCATACATTATTTTTTTAGCTAAATTCATTGCTAAGTATGCTACTACGATGTTCTTCAACAGGGACTCCTGACGATAGTTGTGCCTCAGTGGATCGAAGCTAAAGGTCGCATGTCCATGGTTAGCATACGGCTAAGACTTTCTACATTGAACATGAGTGCATTCAGGATTTCTAGAAGCGAGCAAGTCTTAATAGTCAAAGACTGGAACAAAAATGTGAAGGATCGTAGAGAAGTACTAGGGGGCAGCAATTAGAAGCATAGCCCACAATTAGGAGACATGTTCATCTGCATGCTTCAATATGATCAATCAGGAGCGCTCCACATGTTCTATACTATTTTACCTGAGAGACAGCAATAGGAGTGATTAGCTAGCTAGAATGAATTTCAAGATGATGATGATGTGCTACACTATGTAGCTATGATGATTAGACAATGTTGGTGGTAATGACTAGCTATGATGATTATTAGCTAGTAGTGTCGGTGGTAATTTTCCCTTACTTGCAACTCCTATGCTGAATTAGAGGCTATGTTGATGCTACTACTAATCATTGTTGGTGAAGAAAATGCATCTGAATTTCCATCCATGAATATTGCATTTGAATATTATTTTTTTAATTTCTAATTAATTAGCTGTAGCGTGGGGTGGAGAAAGCAGCGCTACTAGTACATACGATAGTAGTAGCGTGTGTGTAGAAAGAAGCGCTACTAGTACTTAGCATATCTGCAGCGTGGGATAGAAAACACGCTACTGCTAATATTAAGCTGAAGCGCCGTAGCAGTAGCGTCGGCACCCACGCTACTGGTATGAAAAAAACCACACTACTAGTAAGGTTTTTCCTAGTAGTGGGAGCATCGGACCCTGAGCAAGATATACAAAAATTATATAAATCTATTCGGTGGCAGCCAAGAGGGCCGAGGAAGTAACTAAGGGACCAAGTGAACATACATAGTTGAACATAATGGAACACCGGAGATGCTATATAAATGAAGATACACATTAACTTGCTTAGCAAGACCAACGGGAAAAAAGCGAGGGAGCACAACTTTGTACTGTAAGACAATAGGCTTTGGGGGGAACCAGCACAACCCTCTAGGGGTGGCCTATCACATATATATATAATGAGATGGTATACAACGTTACAATATACACATGTAAATACAGTCTAACACCCTCCCTCAATCTTAGCCACTTTCTAATGAATCTAGAAGGGTAAGATTGCGCCTGCAAGTCTCAAACTGTGGCAAACGCAATGGCTTGGTGAAGATGTCAGCAAGTTGATCCTTGGAAGAAATAAACTTGATTTGTAGTTGCTTTTGAGAGACACGTTCACGCACAAAGTGATAGTCAACTTCAATGTGTTTCGTTCGGGCATGGAATACCGGATTTGCAGAAAGGTATGTAGCACCGATGTTATCACACCAAAGAACAGGAGGCTGTGATTGGGGTATACTTAACTCCTGAAGCAAGGACTGTACCCAGATAATCTCTGATGTGGCATTGGCCACAGCCTCATACTCAGCCTCAGTACTGCTACGCGAGACAGTAGCTTGTTTCCGAGCACTCCAGGCAATCAGGTTAGAGCCAAAGAAGACAGCATAACCCCCCGTGGATCGCCTGTCATCCGGATTGCCAGCCCAGTCTGCATCAGAATATGCTGAAAGACAACCAGAGTCAGACGGCCGAATATGCAAACCATGAGCCACCGTGAAACGAATATAGCGCAAAATCCGCTTAACAGCAGACCAATGAGTGTCACGGGGTGACTGCAGATACTGGCAGACTCGGTTAACAGCATAGGAAATGTCTGGTCACGTGATCGTCAAGTACTGGAGCCCACCAACAATACTCCGGTACTCGGTCGCATCAGAAGAAGAAAGAAGCACACCATCAACAGCATTGAGCTTATCAGTGGTAGACATGGGTGTAGTCGTCGGTTTGCACTTAAGCATCCCAGCTCGCTGCAACAAATCCAGAGAGTACTTCTTCTGCGTCATAACAAGGCCAGCAGCACGAGAAGTAACCTCCACACCAAGAAAGTAATGAAGCTTCCCAAGGTCCTTGACCGCAAAATCAGCACCAAGTGAGCGAACAAGCGCAGTAGCAGCCGACTGAGAGGAGCTGACCAAAATGATATCATCTACATAGACCAACAAGTACATAGTAACCTCAGGCCTTTGAAGAAGAAACAATGAGGAGTCAGCAGTTGATGATGCAAAACCATGAGCACGAAGAGCCATTGCAAGACGAGCATGCCAAGCACGAGGAGCCTGCTTCAGACCATAAATTGCCTTGGACAGACGACAGAGATGATCAGGGCAATCTGGATCAGAGAAACCCGGAGGCTGGCGCATGTAAACCTCCTCCGCCAAGACACCATGAAGAAAAGCATTTTGAACATCAAGCTGACGAAGAAACCAACCTCGAGTAACAGCCAGAGAGAGAAGAAGTCTGATGGTAGTAGGCTTGACCACTGGACTGAAGGTGTCTTCATAGTCAAGTCCAAAACGCTGTCGAAAACCACGAGCAACCAGACGAGCCTTATAGCGCTCAATGGACCCATCAGAATGCCTCTTCACTTTGAAAACCCATTTGGAATCAATGACATTTACCCGTGATTGTGGAGGAACAAGAGTCCATGTCTGATTGCGAAGAAGCGCTTGATACTCCTGCTCCATGGCCTCTCTCCAATGAGGAATGCGCATAGCAGCTTGATACGTGCGTGGCTCAGAGGATGGATCTGCGAGAGCAGCAGACATGCACGCCGCTAACCAAGCAACTGTGCCATGGTGACGTTGCTTAGGCTGAAAAATGCCACTCCGACTGCGCGTATGTGGACGTAGAGCAGCAGCAGGAGCCGGCGGAGGCGAAGGTGACGGAGACGTGACGGTCGCCGGAGATGCAGGAATCACCTCAGGCGAGCTCGGGACAGACGACTCCGGGCTGCATGGCGAAGACTGGCCCGACGACAGGGGCTCAGAGGCCATGGGCGAACCGAGGGTGGGCGAGGCCAGCTCCGGTGACACCGGCCCAGACGGCCTTGGCGAGGCGAGAGCAGGCGAGGCCGGCCCTGGTGAGATGGGCCCAGACACCCTGGGCGAGGCAGGGGCGGGCGAGGCCAGGCCTGGTGATGACTGCCCCGACGCCCTGGGCGAGACGGGGACCGAGGAGGTCGGCCCAGTCGGCGGGGTTGCAGGGCGCGACGATGGCGAAGGCATCCCAGAAGCCAGAGGCGACCGGGCCAGGACGTCGATCGGCCGTGCATGAGCACGGAAACCGAGGCCATGCAGGGGCGCCATGTGCTCCTCATGCACAACAGAAGGTGCCGAGGATGAAGGCGATGGCGACGAAGAGGAAGATGGCGCTTCCAGAATCTCCAAACGAGCCCCACGACCAGTGCCTGCACCATGGTTAGGCAACAATAGAGGAGAATATGCAACATCATCAAATTGGTCAGAAGCAACAGAGGATGAATGCATGACAGGTGGCTCGGTAGTGGACACAGGGAGGTTGGCAAAGGGAAAAACATGCTCATCAAACACAACATCCCGAGAGATGTAGACACGATTAGTGGGAACATGAAGACATTTGTATCCTTTATGAAGAGAGCTATAACCAAGAAAAACACACTTTTTGGAACGAAACTCGAGCTTACGCTTGTTATATGGACGGAGATGGGGCCAGCAAGCACACCCAAACACCTTGAGAAAGGTGTAGTCCGGTTGTTCATTAAGGAGAACTTCAATGGGAGTCTTCATATTCAAAACACGAGTGGGAGTACGATTGATGAGAAAACATGCAGTGGTGAAAGCATCACTCCAAAAACGAAACGGAACAGATGCATGGGCCAAAAGAGTCAGACCAGCTTCAACAATGTGACGATGCTTACGTTCTACTGAACCATTCTGCTGATGTGTATGTGGACATGCTAAACGGTGAGTGATCCCAAGCGACTGAAAGAAGGAGTTGAGGTTGCGATACTCGCCACCCCAGTCCGACTGAACATGAAGAATTTTGTGCTTGAGAAGGCGTTCAACATGTTTTTGGAACTGAACAAAAATGTCAAACACATCAGATTTACGTTTGATGAGATAAAGCCAGGTAAAGCGGCTGTAAGCATCAACAAAACTGATATAATAATTATGACCACTAACAGAAGTCTGAGCAGGACCCCATACATCTGAAAACACAAGTTCTAAAGGATGTTTCACCTCACGACTGGACTCCGAAAAAGGAAGTTGATGACTCTTCCCCTGCTGACAAGCATCACACACTGCTACATCTTTATTACTAGACACACTAAGAAGCTCATGATGACGCAAAACATGTCGGACAATAGGTGTGGTCGGATGACCAAGACGAGCATGCCACTGTGACGGAGATACCCGAACTCCACTGAAGACGCGAGCGACGCCAGGATGCTCCAGACGATAGAGACCTTGGCAGAGCCGCCCACTAAGAAGAATGTCCCTCGTGCCCCGATCCTTAATAAAAAGATCAAAAGGATGAAATTCACAAAGCACATTATTATCACGAGTGAGTTTAGGAACTGAAAGAAGATTACGTGTCACAGATGGAACTCGAAGAACATTGCGAAGTTGAAGACTCCTATTGGCATGTCTAGTGAGAAGTGATGCTTGACCAATATGAGAGATGTGCATACCTGCTCCATTGGCGGTGTGGATCTTGTCGGAGCCATGGTAGGGTTCACGAGTGTGAAGCTTCCCCATCTCACTGGTCAGGTGCTCTGTCGCCCCAGAGTCCATGTACCAGTGGGGATCAATGGAGTAGGACTGAGTGTGTCCCTGTGGCTTCTGCGGCGGCGGACGATCAGCCATGGCGACCTGACGAGCAAAGTTGCGTGTATCCTTCCCGTCATTGCCAAGACCAAGAAAACCCCGCTGGAAGCGCTTGTGACACTTCGAGGCCCAGTGCCCATCGCGACCACAAAGCTGGCACACACATGGACCGCCAGCCCCTGGTAGCGTCGCAGTAGGAGGAGGGGCCGAGGCGGGTGGTGGTGACTGCCCCGAAGGAGCCCTGGATGAAGCAGAGGAGCGACCACCCTTGGTGGCGGCGTTTGCCGAGAGGGCACCGTTGCCCCTGGATCGGCGCGTCTCGACTCGTTGCTCAGTAAGCAGGAGGCGTGAAAAGACCTCGTGTGCTGGCATGAGCGTGGAGTTGCCCCTCTCATTGATGATCTCGACTAGGGCGTCATACTCCTCATCAAGACCATTGACGATAAACGAGTTGAACTCGGAGTCGGTGAGGGGCTGTCCAATGGAGGCCAGCGTGTCGGCGAGACTCTTGACTTTGTTGTAGAACTCAGTGGCGGTGGAGTCAAGCTTCTGACACTCCCCAAGTTGGCGACGGAGCCCAGATACACGAGCCTGCGACTGTGCCGCAAACAAGCGCTCAAGAATAGTCCATGCCTCGTGGGACGTCTTGGCGAAGACAACAAGCCCAGCAACGGCCGGAGAGAGCGACCCCTGGATGGAGGAGAGGTTCGCCTGATCCTGCCCTGTCCAGACACGGTGAGCCGGATTATAGACCGGACCATGCACGCCGTCAACCAGCGCAGGAGGGCAAGGGAGAGAGCCGTTGACATAGCCAAGCAAGTAGTGACTCCCAAGAAGCGGAAGAATCTGCGCGCGCCAGAAGATGTAATTGTCCGACGACAACTTGATGGTGATGAGATGGCCGAAGTGAAACAGCGGCGGCGGCTGCGATCCCATCGAGGAGACTGGCTGAGGTGAGAACACCGTGGAGACAGTCGGAGGGGCAGCCGGCGCGGTGACAGAGGGCGCGATGGCCGCGGTTGACGCCGCGAAACCTGCCAGCGCGACGTCCTCCGCCACCAGCGGCGCAGTGGCCGAGGGCGCGACAGTCGCGGTTGACGGGGCGGCGGTGGTGTGGGCCACAAGCGCCTGCCCGGGCGAAGTAGCAGCCGGCGGGAGCGCGAAGAGGGAGCCGACGCTCCGTGTCCCGATCGGCGCCTGAAGGGAGGCGACATCCAGCGGCCTCGAGAGAAGTGCCGCGAGGGAGGCCGGCAGAAAACCGGTGGCAGTGGAGCCGGACGCAGCGGCGGACGTCATAGCAGTCGGGCGACGGCGGCGGCGGGCGCGGCGGCGGCGGCGGTGGCGGCGGCGGTGGCGGCGGCGGTTTAGGGTTTTTAGGCGGAAGCGGACGTAACCTAGCGTGATACCATGTAAGACAATAGGCTTTGGGGGGAACCAGCACAACCCTCTAGGGGTGGCCTATCACATATATATATATATAATGAGATGGTATACAACGTTACAATATACACATGTAAATACAATCTAACATGTACCATCTACTTTTATTATTGATTCGTATTTACACAGTATCAACCAAACGACATAGAAGCAGGAAAAGTTCGAGAAACACAAACAAGGTACATATATATACAATCAGTATCTGTGGATGTAGACCCCAAGTGCTTCAAGACGAGTCCCTGCAGAACCGAAGAAGCCAACGACGCAGCCGTCCGTCTCCGCCGCCGCGCTAAACGGAGTCCCCCCACCTCCCCCGAAAGCTCCGTAGGCGCGGCAATGGTTTGTGGCAAACGTGAGCGACGTTATAACGCCGGGCGATGCACCGTCAGACGAACCCAACGTGCCGGAAATTCCCTGCACCAACTCCAAAGGGTCGAGCACAATCTGCAAGAAAAAGGAATACCATCAGTACCTTTGCAGAGATGATTGACATAGGAAACGATTGCTTCTTTTTCAAGAGTGGACTTTTGAGTTGACAAGCTCTATCAGTGGCTCACGTTGTATAATTGCCCAGAGGGAGTGCCCCATGGACCCACGTCGTGCTTATCTCCCTTGAAGTCGATGTACGAAAATGAGAGTGAATTGATGACGGCGCCGCAGCTAACTGTCACGCTTTCCAGACGGTAAGGTCCCGTCTCCAAGTCGATGTCCCGAGCGTCCTCTTGGTCTCCGCATCGACCCCATGGCCCGATCTTGGTTAGTCCGGGCTCGCGAGAGCCAACAAGCTAGGCAAAATAGCATTCAAAGTAATATACAATTAAAAAGGTGCAAATATACATCATGTCAACGGCTAGTTGGGATGCAAAACGCTAAAAGAAAAGGAACTGTTTGTGCAAAATCCGCGCCCTTCGGCTAGTAGTATAGTACTACTCAGAGAAAGTACAATAAGCTTATATAAATAGGCTATAAGAGTTAAAATATTATATTTCTGCTGACATGGAGGGGAGAGAAGAGGAGCCGGCTACAGAATAAAAGCGAGCTGCAACATGTGCTTTTAGGCACTATGTGAGAGTGAGATGTGGGTCATGCATTAATAAGTAATATATCTTTACATCTAACTGTTGTACGTGCCGGCTCTAACCTTGGCTATAGATGACGTGTCAACATCATATAGCCATCAGCTGGTTATACTATTAAACATGCTCTCGGTGTTCAATGTTTACCTCTTCTTCCATTGCTTCCTGATCGGGATTGACATAGACACCGACGGCGTTGACGTACGACTCAGCACGGCCGAAGAAGCCAACGATGCTGCCCTTGCCCCACATTGGAATTTGGAAGGGGGTTCCCCTGCCTTCCCCGAAAGGGCCATAGCTACTTGCATTGGTGATGAGAGTAAGCGACGTTACAGCCACGTCACCTGCTGATGCATCCACAAATGGACCGGTTGTCCCACGAATCCCCGTCAGGAACTCTGAACCGCCAAGCTGAACCTGCAAGAAAACAGAAAAGATTATTTGGCAGTCTGAGATGGTCATTTGAAGTAGTACGTAGAAGATGTGTTTTCAGTCACCGTATGGGTGCGAGCGCTCCCAGCAGCTGGATCGCCCCACGGACCGGCGACGTGCTGCTGCCCGTCGTGGCCACGGTAGGTGAACGCAAGTGAATTGACCACCACGCCGCTGCAGATTGTCACACTTTCTAGACGTTTCGGTGCCACCACGACGTCGTGCATTTGACCTCCGTCCCCGCCCCACGGGCCAATCTTTGCAACGCCACTCTCCTGAGAGCATATAGATCAAGCACAAGCTAGAGGAAAACAAGATGATGAACTGAATGAGAGCTTAGCAGTTAGTACCTGCAGAGTTTGCCGTGGAGGTCTCACGTAGATGCCCAGTGCGTCTATGCACCACCCTGCGCGTGCAAAGAAGCCCACAATGTTGCCATTGTCCCGCACAGGGATCCGGAAAGGAGTCCCTGTAACTTCTCCGAAAGGTCCGTACTGACCGGCGGTGGTGAAGATAGTAAGAGATCTCATAACGCCGCCCGGTGCGAAGTCAGCCGGACCAATTGTTCCGTGAACTTGGGTTAGGCTGATCACAATGGGCAAGAACATAAGCTAGTAACTTACACACTTTCCTAGACTATGTTACTACCTCCATAGTGGATAGGAACATCTACATAGTGTCATGCAACAATGTATTTATTAGGTTATAGACTCATTGTTTCTTGGAGTGTGTGATGTTCCGGTAATTTAGCTAGTTACCACAAGCACCTCTCTCTTTATTAAATATGTGCCACATAAGCAAAGTTGTATTGGAGTGTGTGATGTTACTCCTAAGTTCCTCCCCATTGTGACCAGCCTTAAAACCTCTGAAGGACCGAGGTTAATCTGCTCCATCGAAAGAAGAAAAGCAATTACTTTTCCTCTGAATGAAAGGCGACCGAGCTGCCTATTTAATTAATAATTGTTTATAAAAGGGAAATAAATATGACTGCAACCCGAACATATAAGATATAGCGCTACTAGTACCAAGCATGCTATTTGTGCAAAAATATAAGAAAATGCAACATAGATTAGTAGTGCTCCAAGTCCAAGAGATGGGAAACAATTTGTTTTGTGAAGCTGACCGAGTACCATACGTATATGAAATAAATAAACAAATATGTTTTGCTTCAAATTATCGTAGCAACTTCAAGTACCTTCAGATTATTTTTAAAACAATATAAAAGATAGAAGATTCACACTCACTGTCTTTAATTTCCCATGACCCTTGGGTCCACAACCGCCCCATGGGCCAACAGTCCACTGCTTGCCATCATCGTCGTCGTATGAAAACTCAAGTGAATATATAACCTCGTCACTACCTATTATCAAGCTTTTCAGACGGTGCGGTGCCTCCTCGATGTCACAGCTGCCCCCTCCGACTCCACCCCATTGCCCAATCTTGGCAAGCCTAGCCTAGTGGATCAAGAATACAAAATCAACAATAAACTTAAGAGAAAACTAAAGTGAAGGGGTGAATCTACACATAGATATCGATCCGTCTATACATCAGTTAAGTCCACTATAATTACTAGTAATTTCAATATATATTTTGGATACCAAACTACAAAGTTGTTTTCAGAAAATGACGCTTCATGCAAAACTTGAGATCAAGCAATTCACACTCTGCCTCTCGTAGATTAACTAACTAAAGAAGAGGGAACTCAAATAATTCAAGCTCAAAAGTCTAATGAACTCGAATAGACTGAGAAGAGGGATCTACAGGATTCGTATACCATCACAGCCTACTCCTAGGATACAATTAGGGGGAAAAGAATAATCAACATGAAAGATTGCAGAATATGTATATGTATATATATGTATCTCGATTGGCTGTAGCATACGCACTTAATTTGAAGCATGAACTAAGAGTAACAAAAATGAGAAACTTGCCTAGAACCAAAATATAATGGAAAATAGAAAGAAAACTAAAAAAGACATGCTATTCAAGCATCTTTTTCTCTCAGTATCTTCAAGTTTGAAGTAGAAAAAGTTGAAAATTGTTTGATGTGCCAAATAAGATATTTAAAACTATCAAAACAACAGAGCTTGTACATACTCCCTCCGTCCGGAAATACTTGTCATCAAAATGAATAAAAAGGGATGTATCTAGAAGTACATCAAATTTACCATACCTGGTCCCTGGGCGACGATGAACCATTAGTTTCTATCTGTTTCAATTTATGGATAATATCCTCCACAGTGGGTCTCTTGTTCCTGTCCAACTCCACACACTTCATTGCTAGTTCAATGCATCCCTTCACTTGCTGGCAATATTCCTGCAACGCATACATTGGTGTTTTTGTTGACTCTATCCTTCTCCTCCAGTTCTTGTGTACCTACATGATTGAAACATACGAAGATGATTGAACTATTGACAGAGTAATTAGAAATATTCAAAGGCCCACGTTGGTTCATAAATAGGTGTCATTTTGGCCATCACCATGATATCTCAAAAAGTGACTTCCATCATTATAATTATTCAAAATCTTAATATAATGATGATGTTGGAGAGTAATTCAATTTCAAAACAAAATCCACATATAGATAGCTATTTAAATATGATATCTAAATATTTAACACATAGTCAAAATTTTGCAAGTATGACTAGACCTCTGAAACAATATTTTCTCTATGAATTGGAATAGTATAGATGTGGGTGGAAAACTATAACTTCGCATACATGGTCAATAAATTCTTGGGAAGACATGTCTGTATTAGAGTAGCTCCCTTGTCCTGACATTATCTCAATGATTATCACACCTAAGCTGAATATGTCATACTTTTTGGAGATTTGACGTTTTAATAAGTACTCCGGTGGCATGTAGGCCCTGCAACATATAATTGACATTAAGGATACAATTAGTATGGAGCAAACAGATAATATGCAATAACACTAAAGATCTATATTTCCCATGTACTTTGTACTTACTCTGTGCCTTTGCAATTTTTTGTAGTATGAGTATGTGTACCACCGAAGAGCCTTGATAACCCAAAATCTGCTATTTTCGGCTTCATGTTCTTATCTAGCAGTATGTTCGCAGGTTTAAGGTCAAGATGGAAAATTGCTTTTTTGTGTGAATCCCCATGAAGGTAACTTAAACCATCGCATATCCCTTTAATTATTTTGAAGCGTGTGGGCCAATCATGTCCACAGGATTCATCTACGAAATAGAATAGAATACAATATTTTCAAATATATTTTCTTCTTTGCTCATTAAGAAATACAGTACGATAGTACTATAGTTAAGATGCCATCATACCATTAAGATGCTTGTCAAGGCTTCCACCCTGCAAATACTCGAGGCAAAGAACTCTCTCAATCATTTGGCAGAAAATATGCCCTCCATTATGCTCCATATATACATGTCTTATCTCGTAGCAGTAGCCAACAAGCCGTACGATATTTTGATGCCGAATCTTCATAAGGCTATTGAATTCATTCGTAAATTGCTCATCGTCAAGTTCCGTTATGGGATAAAGCTTCTTGACAGCAATCGCTCTCCCATTTTTATCTACTCCCTACGTGAGAAATCTTATTAACAATATATGCATGGATGACAGAGAGCCCCACGAAAAAAACATTTCTCTTAAATAGCATACACACACACACACACACACACACACACACACACACACACACACACACACACACACACACACACATATATATGTACCTTGTAAACTTTACCATAGCCACCGCTTCCAAGTATGCGCTCCTTTGAAAACCCTTCTGTAATCTCGTCTAAAAACAGTAAAGGTACACCACTAGGTCTCATACTCTTGAACTGTTTAATTTGTCCAAGATATAATGGACCTGCTAGCTGAATTCACCCCTTTCTACATGCATAAGAAAGAAGGCATGGACCCTCTTTTCGGTGAGCATAAGTTTTGTCTGCCAAAATACAAAAAGTTTTGGCACAAACCTAGCCCTCACCAAAGCTAGATGCTAAATACTCCCTCCGTCCCAAAATAACTGTCTCAACTTTGTACTAGCTCTAATACAAATTTGTACTAAGCTCAAGACACTTATTTTGGGACGGAGGAAGTATAAGATAAAAGCTCCATGTACAGTGTCTAAATATAGGATATAAAAATAACATCCCAAGAGATCAGCATATACTACTCCCTCCGTCTCGAAATAAGTGTCTCAACTTTGTACTAGAGCTAGTACAAAATTGTACTAAGCTTGCGACACTTATTTTGGGACAGAGGGAGTATAAGACAACGACATGAGAGATTCCTCAGTTTTTATATATGTGACTTATGTCGATGTCCCGTCCTATTGTAGGCTTGTGTGCTGGTACAGAAATCACTTCCGTGAGGTGATAGTGCAGGCTTGAGAATTGAAAGAAAGTAAACTGTATTTAGCTTAAAATAATATGGGTTATGGGATATCAATTTCTTCCCCTGGAGTTCTAGATATGTATCCAAATACTAAGAACTTTTTTCCATGGGAAATACAAGCACTTTTACATCTAAACTGGGGCACGTATGAGTGGATATATACTCCCTCCGTCCGGAAATACTTGTCCTAAAAATGGATACAATGGATATATCTAAAACTAAAATAAGTCTAGATACAGCCATTTCAAGGACAAGTATTTCCGGAAGGAGGGAGTACTAAGAAACGGTACCAGGTAGTGTGTATGTATGCTTAATAAATTTTTGTAAAAGAAATCAATTATGCACTTAATTAACAAGACATAAACAGATGGTTTTTTCTGTGAACTATACAGTGAATCAATGACATGCATATAACGATCTGTCTATCGGTATGTGACCAGATTTTTTTGTATGGTATAGAATTGGACAGTTTTTATTTTCAAAAACCAAAAAAATATCACGTCCTGGTTCTGTAACGCAAAATGTGAACAATTTTTTTTCTTTCATAAGTGAGCATGTGTACCGGCAAAATGTTAAATGTGTTGCATAAGGAACGAGCCATGAGTGTCCAACATAGCAATTATAAACTTACACAATTTAATTTTTGATCAACACAAAAACTAGTCATAGTTTTTTCATAGACTTGCATATCCATACATCAGCCACAATTTAGACATTTATTCATTTTTCTTCAGATATTATTTTTCAGAACTTAGCTGTGTGATATTATTATTTTTCAGAACTTAGCTATGTGATATCTGTCCTGAGATCTTATATATGCATCTAGGTGTGTGCAAATTTTTTCCGGCCGTACCTTAAAGATTATAGGATATACAGTACATGCTTTTGGAGCAACAATCTGAAACCATGTGCACTATGAACGAGATGAAATGTTTTGTAAGATTCTGGGATATATATATCAACAATAAATAGGAGCAATCTGAAAGCATGTGGACAATCTGAAAGCATGTTTTGTAAGATGAAAGTGCACTAGGACAAACGATCAATGGATTAGAAATGGCAAAAACAGGGCTTTGATATATCTCACCGTCGGAGAAGGAGCCTTAATTAAGCTCGTCGGCGAAGTTGTGCTGCTGCTGCTGCTGCAAGGAGTACTTGTGGTGCAAGTAGAAAGTGTGGGCGGTGAAATGGACAGGAGAGGATGGCGTGTATATATAGGATCAATCGTCTGTGAAAGAGAAGAGGACATGCAAGCTGCGGACTGTTTCTGGTTATGGAAGTTTCCAGCTGGGAGCTGTTTGTAAGTATGTATGCATAACGCGTCCTGTTGTTACTCCTGTACATATCCATACATGCATGTATTTTGCATGAATGCTCTCTGCAGTATCTCAACATCATTTTTCAATGATAATTGTTTTCCTGAACATTCCTGGAGACACGCCATTTTAGTTAAGAAGAAAGCGCTAGCTAGCATGAACGGTAAACATTTATAAAAATAAAGAAATAGATTATTTATGGATAATACTAGGGCCTAGGATTCAGTGCAAGAGAGGCTTCTATCCACCTACGGTAGATTATGTCTTCGGGCAATAACCCAACAATCCCAGGGATATATGCTACTGATATATCGAGCTTAATTATACTGATTAGGCGGATCCTTGTGGCAAAAGGCAACTTTTTTTATCCCCATTAGTATATGTTTGCCAATAGGTCCACTTGTTTTTTAGGGGAGTGGTCAACTGTTTGTAATGATATTAGATCACTCATGTCACATCAGATCGAGGCGGAAACTGAACTGTGTCAGCAAACCGTTAACGCGGCACTGACCCTCAGTCGCGTGTTTCGAGAAATGAACGCGGTAGGCGCGACCGAATCAATTCAACCGGATCGTTACGCTAGCCAGCGCCTCCTCTCTCCAGCTCCACGCGCGAAATAGGAGCGACCGAAATCCCAGCGACCTTCACGACCTGCTCCTCGCGTGCGTGCGTGCGTTTTTTTTTTTTTTAGAATGCGTGCGTACTTTTTTATTCAGGGGGTCCGTATGTGTTGGCAGCAAGGTCGGCGGATCACATGAAAGATCAGAAAGCAAAAGATTTTCTTCTACCAAAGTCACACCTGGGGTTTGAAAATGAGCAAGAGCGACCTCCCCCCTCCCACGCCGGACAAAATCACTGTTTTGACCTCTTGTGCTAACAAATTCTCGAAATGACTTCGGTTGTAAAAAAATTTCGAATTTGACCTTTTTCGGTGACGCTAACATCCCTAGCGTCCGGGTTGCACTGGAGACTGGTCCCTGGCCCGCACGACCCCCCGACTCATTGACCTAATGACGTGGCAAAAGGCCAGACGCCAGAGACCTGGGCGTCTGGGCCAGACGCCAGAGACCTCGGCGTCTGGTGCCAGACGCCATAGACCATGGCGCTTGATGCACATGGGCCATATGTCGGTGACAGTGTCGGCGACGAGCGAGCTGTTCGGCGCCAAGAACTTCGACGTCAACCACAACGTGCTGGTGTCCAACATCCCCGTGGGGTCGCTCTGCTTCGGCTACTTCTCGGCGTTCCTGTACCAGCGGGAGGCCGGCGCGCGCGGGGCCGCCACCTGCTCCGGCGCCAGCTGCTACCAGGCCACCTTCGCCATCTGGGGCGCCACCTGCGTCGTCGGCACGCTGCTCTGCGTCGTCCTCTACGTCCGCTCCCGCAGCTTCGCCGGCAGGCTGCCGGTCAGGTTACAGTGGCTGTCGCGCTTAGCTAACCTCGTAGGCGCTGGCCGGAAGGCTTGACGACGACGGCCAGCCATGGCGGTTGATTGATTAACTTAGGAGACACGAAGCATCGATCTGCCACGATGCGATCGATGTAGCTTTTTGTTTTCTTCCTTTTTATGGTTTTGCTCTTGACTGATCGATCCCACGGAGGGGATACGTACACAGATCAAGCTGGACGGAGTAGATATTGTGCAGGTTGATCACCTTTTCGCTGCAGATATATTATGCTTATAAAGAGTGATTGAAGAATACCGGATTTCCTTCTTCTTCATTTCCTTTTAATTTTTCATGTTTTGGTGGCAGCATGTAGGAGTATTGACGTTGGGAAGTTGGAGTAGTGTACGTACCTGGAGGTGCAATTAAAATTAGTGCATGAAAGCGACAACGGATGCCCTGTGTTTAGACTTGTATCTGCTTAATTACGAACGTGGAATTCTACTAGTTGATTGTGAAGTACCGGCAGGCAGGCAGGCAGCTAGCTAGCTTTACGTGTATAGAAAAATCTGTTGGCCACACCCGTACATGTACGTGCACTGGAGTGAAAGCGTGTAGTGTACCTTCAAATTACAGTAATTGGCCATAAGAAGAAGATTATGGAAAAACCACCAGGCCGTATTCTTACGATCTCAACAGCCGGTAGAAAAATGATGGCGAGGCTCCGTAGATGACGAAACAGGTCTAGTGCTCATTGCCCAATAACGAAAATTCTAGACTTGATGGCTCCAGTGACAGTGTAACCCTTCTTTCAGGGTCTTGTCTTGACCAGGTAGCTATGCATGGCACACCACACAGCAGGGTTCTCGTCTTGTTTATTTACATCGACCCGTCCCTTCCGACAATAGCATGCATCACTGGCATGCCATGCGTCCAATTCGCATCACCAATAAACAGGAACTGAGCATGGCATCACCGACGTTTTTTACTACTCCACTATCTACACGCATGAAGATCGGACATGCATTGCCATGCATGTGAGGCAGAGGCCGCCATTAAAGGATGCTCGAGCAGGTAGGTCGATCGATCCAACACCGAGCTCGTGGTCCTCTCACATGCTGCTCGATAGCGGTGCAATGATACAACGCAAAGTTCAGTTCCATCCTCCCGTGTACTTGCATGGGCGGGTCGATGCCATTTATTCGCCAAAAGATTGCAGAGCCATCAGCCCTGCCACTCCTGCCGGATGTCGTCCTACAGCTCTGTTTCTTCAGGGGGTGTTTGTTTCCAGGTACTTTTTGGTATAGGGACTAGAAAAAGTCCCTAGCAAACCAAACAGGGTGGGACTTTTTTTGGACTTTTTGCTAAAAGTCCTTAGAAGCACCTCCTTGAGAGTCTTTTTTAAAAAATCCCAGGGACTAGAAAAAGTCCTAGGACTAGAGAAACAAACACCACCTCAATCTCTCAGCTGGTGAGCTGATGTGCATTTATGCGTTTATATGTGGTTGGCTGGCGCAGGGGTGAATGGTAACACAGCTAGGTCACCAGACGCCGTGGTCTCTGGCGTCTGGCACCATACGCCGAGGTCTTTGGCGTCTGACTTTTTGCCACGTCAGCAGGTCAATGAGTCGAGGGGATCGTGTGGGCCAGGGACCAGACGCCAGGGTCTCTGGCATCTCCAATACAATCCAGACGCCAGGGATGTTGGCGTCACCAAAAGAGGTTAGATTCGGAATTTTTTTACAACCGAGGTCAGTTCGGGAATTTTTTAGCACAAAAGGTCAAAATAGTGATTTTGTCCTCCCACACCCCGACAAAGGCTGGAACCCTCTCCCTGCGGCCGCTTCAGCTGCCACCCACGCCGCCTTGTCTGCCAAGGAACTTACCCCGATGGCCGTTTCAGCTGCAACCCCTGCCGCCGCCCTGTGTAACGAGCAACTTTACATCACCCCTGTCGTCCCGTCTGTTGAGGAACTTTACCGGTGGCGGTTTCAGCTGCCACCCCTGCCGCCCTGTCTAGCGATGAACTTTACCCGATGTCCGTTTCAACTGCGACCCCCGCCGCCCCGTTTGCCGAGGAACTTTACCCCCGTGGTGATCCCCAAGGCCGATGGCGCCGGATTGTCTTCGTCTGTCCCTGATTTGGATCGGTGGCCGCACGGATCTGCCTCCGCCAACCTCACCATCCTCGCGCACATGGACTCAGAATGCCTTGAATGCGGGAGAGGTGCTGGAGACATAGACAAAGCTTCAAGATGGACGCATGCGCGTCGCATCGATCATCGCCACCCGTGGCGCGGGCTTTCATGGAGCTACCACCTTCAATGCGGGTGATTCGACGCGCGGCAACGGGATGAAGTTACATCGCGTTTTCTCCGGGTCACCCGCTTCCAATCCGGGCATGCTCACACCTTCCCGCCCTTGGCCGCGAAGCAAGGTTGCCAATCATGTGGGACTTATGGGGTAACCAAATCGAAGTACTGAAAGTAAGGAATAAGCTCACCAAGTATGGGGTCAATCCAAGCATGTTTAAGCCTCCAATCACTTGTTTGAACACTGTCTAGTTAGAAGCAGCAAATCTAGACAGAACCTCCTCTTTTTCTTCTTCCTCTCGCCCACAGGTTGTGTTCTAGTGTGTTGTCTCTCACTCTCACGAAAATGGCAGACACCACCAGTAGGGGTGGAATGCCTAGTGTTTTCTTCTTTACTCCCTTCACTAGGAAACACTCATAACTACTGGATACAACGAAGATCAACGACTTACATGTGTTGGACTTATGGGCTGATGTTGGGCTGCCAACACACCTCCATGTGCAGAGACTTAGCCCAACAACATGGCATCAAGCTTTATCTTTTCTAAATCCACCTTGGTCCGAATCTTGACTAGATAAGAGAGAAGCTAACGGTCATGAACGACATCCGCTTCCTCATCCGAGTCAAGAGGGTCCAACAATAGCATCATGTTTTGAGCAATTGTAAGTCATCACCCTTATCTAGAACCTTGTTAACTGCGTGGCCGCTCATATAGCAAGTTACCCGTGAATGATGATACGCATTTCCAACTTACGGTCGACTAGTAATGGCCACTTGCCAATACACCTATGTCACCTATATCGGAGAACCAAAAAATTGGAGTAAATTGCATAAAACCACCACTTTGAGGGCTAGGTTTGCGAAAAACACTAGGATACAGAATCATTGCAGAAAGCACCACGTCTAGCGTAATTGTTTTGCAAAAACCACTGATCAGCGGATCGGGCCGTGTTAAGTGAGTTTATGACAGGTCGGGCCCGTTTTTCGCCTACGTGGCACTCCAGGCCGTCCCGACAGCTGGCAGATGGTGTTAAACGGCGCCGTTAGGGCTCGTCTTTAGTCATCCACTCCCGCATCCGTCTCTTTTCCCCCATTCTTCTTCCCCCTCCTCCTCGCTCCCGCCGCCGCCACCCTCCCCCATTCTTCTTCCCCCTCCTCCCCGCTCCTGCCGCCGTCGCCCTCCCCCATTCTTCTTCCCCCTCCTCCTCGATCCCGCCGCCGTTGCCCTCCCCCATTGCTCCCGCCGCCCCTCGCACTAAAGAGATGCGCAGTCCGCGAAAGGTGGAGATGTTGGTGGCGGCGCTCCGCCCGGCAGCGCTGCACGCATCGTACGTAGTGGAGGAGGACCCGCAATGGATCCAGGCGAGTTGTGCGGGAGATCGAACCCTAGCAAGCCTACGGAGGAAGAGGAGGAGGAGGAGGACCCACAGTATTCAATGGAATAAAGGGCGGCCAGAGCATTCACCGTGGCGGTGAAGGCCAATCCGACGGGAAGCCAGCACATCGCGTCATCCTTCGGCGGCGTATAGTAAGATCCACTTTTCTTTGCTCTTTCCTTCCCGTTCTCCATTCAATTGCGTTGCCAGGGTACTCCTAGGGTTAGGGTTCATATTGTTCTATCCTATCAGATGCAGTACAAGTGTCAGATGCTGTGATTTTGTTGTCATGTGCCCTAGGACATTATTTAGATTAGTTCAGATTATGTGCTTTGTTTGTCCTGTGCCCTAGGGTTGACATTTTTAAATTAGTTCTGATGCTGTGCTTTGTTTGTCCTGTGCCCTAGGGTTTATATTTGGTTATTAGTTTTATTAGTGTTTCATTAGTGCTTTTATAATTGGTTAATTGAGTTATCCTATTATCTGCATTATCTGCTTTATTTGTTTGTCCTGTCCTGTGCACTAACATGAGTTGTTTCATTAGTGTTATTCAGTTTTAATTAAGCACTTATACTGCTATGTATTTTATATTATTTGCAGTCTGGATGATGAGGTTTGGGAATTGAGGATGCATTTCCATGACAGAGACAACATTGAGAGATCTATGATGGTGTCAGACATAACATTTTACAACCTAGTAGCACTGATAGAAACAGAAGGTTATGGATTTAAAGATTACATGTACTATGTCAGGGATCCTGGGCTAGGGATAGAAGGAATGGTAGAAATAGATGATGATCACAAGCTTGAGGAAATTCTAGACAACATAGCATTGCAAAATTAGAAGATATTGAATGTGACAGTTGTTAGGGCCAGTTCTCCCAATGCTGCAAGTATAAACACCAGCTCCAATGTTATTGAGCAGCAAATCCCTCTAGAAGAAATTGGAGAGCCCAAACTGTATCAGATAGATGAAGAAGGAGTGTTGTTCAGTGCACTAGATGTGCATGTAGCAGCAGCAAGTTCAGAAGCAATAGCAAGTTCAGAAGCAGCAGAAGTGGAGTCAATGCCCATACAGTTTCAAACACAGCATAACACCAATTTGGAGGAGCAACTTGCTTTAGGTTATGTACAAGTGGAAGAAAATCATGTGTACAATTCAGAGGAGCATATGGAAATTGAAAAGGTTATGGAGGAGACAAGGAGGAAGGAAATTGAAATGTTTAGGAAGAATAAGAAAAATAAAGAGAAGGTCACTTCTGTGAAGAGAAAAGTTGCAGTGATGGATAATGAGGAGGACAGTGGTGATGATAATTTGGAAGGATATGGTGATATCCTTGCTAGGCTTGAGGAGATGAAAAGACAGAGGGAAGATCTGTTGGGGATCGTTGCTGAAATTAAAAAATTTCTACGCATCACCAAGATCAATCTATGGAGTAACTAGCAACAAGAGAGAGGGGAGTGCATCTTCATACCCTTGAAGATCGTGAGTCGGAAGCGTTACAAGAACGCGGATGAAGGATTCATACTCGTAGCGATTCAGATCACGGTGGATTCCGATCTAAGCGCCGAACAACGGCACCTCCACGTTCAACCCACGTGTAGCCCGGTGACGTCTCCCGCACCTTGATGCAGCAAGGAGGAGGGAGGGGTTGAGGAAGATGGCTCCAGCAGCAGCACGACAACATGGTGGTGATGGAGTGGCAGTTCTCCGGCAGGGCTTCGCCAAGATCACGCGGAGGAGGAGAGGTGTTGGGGAGGGGAGGGGCTGCGCCTTGGATGTGGTGATGCAGCCCTCCCTCCACCCCTCTATTTATAGGGAGAAGGGGTTTATAGCACAATGCATAGATGAGACATGCCCTTTTTATATAGTAGCTTCTCATATTGCAAATGAGAAGACTTTTACCATAAGGAAGCAGTATGTGGTGCACACTTGTCCTTCTATGTCAGAGAACACAAAAGTTACTGCTAAGTGGGTTGCAAAGTTTTGCGAGGAAGCAATCAGAAATGACCCATGCACAACAATCACTACTATAGTTAACACTGCAAAGAGCAAGTATGGAGTGGAAATATCAACCCACATGGCATATAGGGCTAAGAAGGCAACAAAGAATGTTGTGTTAGGAGATCAGAAGGCCCAGTACACCAGGATTAGGGATTATTTGCAGGCTATGCTAGATACTAATCCAAGTTCAAGGTGTATAGTGACAACAAGACATTTGAGGGAGCATCCAAGTAAAAACCCTAGGTTTCATGCATTATTCTTTTGCCTAAATGGATGCAAAGAAGGGTTTCTCAGTGGCTGCAGACCATTCATAGGTAATTCCTTGGTATCTAATGTGTGTTTGAATAATGTGTGTTTTCAAATAGTTTTCCTAATATGTTAACTTGTTATAGGTCTGGATGGATGCTTCATAAAGCTCACTACTGGTCAACAGATCCTTGCTGCTACTGGAAGAGATGGGAACAATAATATATTTCCCATTGCTTTTGGAATTGTTGATAAGGAGGACACAGATTCCTGGACTTGGTTTTTGTATCAGCTGAAGGTAGCACTAGGTGGCCAATCTGGGAAGTTTGGCAACTACATAATAATTTCTGATAGGCAGAAGGTAATGAAATCCACTTGTGCTAGTTTTCATTTAGTTCTTTCTAGTAGTTTACTTGCATTTAGGTGTAGCTACTTTCTGTACACAATCATTTAGTTCTTTGTAGTAGTTACACAATCATTTAGGTGTAGTCACTAAGTTAGCTTTACTTAAATTCACACAGGGCCTGCTTAAAGCCATAAAAAGAGTCTTTCCCAATTGTCCACAAAGGTTTTGCCTCAGACACATATACCAGAACTTTCAAAATGCTGGGTTTAGAAGGCCAGAATTAAAGAAATACATGGATGAAGCAAGTTACTCATACACTGAACATGGTTATAATGTTGCAATGTATGAGTAGAAGAGAGAGTGTGAGGCAGCATGGGCTTGGCTTAGTAAAATCCCAAAGCACACTTGGGCCAGACATGCCATGGACACAAATTGCAAAACAGATTTAGTAGTTAACAACTTAAGTGAGGTTTTCAACAAGTGGGTTCTAGATGTTAGGGCTAAGCCAATAGGGACCATGGTTGATGGAATTAGAACAAAGTTAATGGTCAAGTTTAATACAAATAGAACCAAGACTGAGACTGTCAGATGGGAGATTTGTCCAACATATGCAGAGAAATTGGAGGAAGCAAAGAAGTGGTCTAGAAACTGCCAATCATTGATGGCTGGCCCCAACCTTTACCAAGTTACTAGTGGGGAGAGAGCATATGCTGTCAACCTAGCACATAGGACTTGTGGTTGTAAGAAGTGGGATATGGCAGCAGTTCCTTGCAATCATGTTGTTTCTGCTATACACAAGGCTAAGCTTCAGCCAGGACTTTGTTGATGATTTCTTCAAAAAACCTATGTACCTGGCAGGTTACAGTCCTATAATATATCCTGTACCTGGCCCTGACATGTGGCCAAGGACAGATAGTTTGGACATTGAGTCTCCTGTTTTCAAAGAACACAAGGGCAGAGCGCAGACTAAGAGGAGAAAGGGCCAATTTGAGAAGCCAGCTCCCAAAGACACTTCAAGAATGGACTCAATTACCTGCTCCAACTATAATAAGGTGGGACATAGGTACACCAATTGCCATGATGCTCTAAAGCCTGCACTTGCTATGAGAAAGAACAAACATCAGGTAACCACTCTGCCATGAGAAAGACTAAATTTGTTGTTACTTTGTTACTTACTAATATTAAACTACTTGTTTCATTGCAGCCAAGCACCAACTCTTACCCACCTGATAGTAGAAGCACACCAGCACCAGCAAGGACTGCAACATCTGCTGTTGCCAGTCTAGCTCCAGCTAGGACTGCAGCCTCTGCTGCTGCCACTGCTGGTGGATCATCAAGGAGGGCAACACCTGCTGCCAGTCCAGCTCCAACAAGGAGGGCAACATCTGCT
Organism: Triticum dicoccoides; assembly: GCF_002162155.2. NCBI lineage: Eukaryota > Viridiplantae > Streptophyta > Magnoliopsida > Poales > Poaceae > Triticum > Triticum dicoccoides. The sequence continues at coordinate 627,681,458 of NC_041389.1, forward strand.
GCTGCTCCAGCTAGGAGGCATCCAGCTGCTCCAGCTGCTACCAAGGGTAAGGCAGCAGCCAATAAATCTTCATCATCTGCTCCCAAGAGTAAGGCACCAGCTGCTCCCAAGGGTAAGGCACCAGCAACCAGATCTTCATCAGCAGCTGCAAAGGGACCAAGGTTAGCTTTCATGCCTCCAAAACCAAGTGATGGTTCCCAGAGATTCAGGAAGCCCAGCAACATAATGAAGGATTACTTGACTGCCTCTAGTGCAGAATGGTGATGATGGTGATTTGGTTGTGTTGATGCTGTATCAAACTATGGCATTTTGGTTGTGTTGTGAAACTATGTTGTGTTGTTCTGCTACTCCAGTTATGATCCTTCTATCAAACTTTGGAATTCTAGTAGTCCTGTGATAATCAACTGTTATGATCAATTTGTGTCAAACTATGGCATTCTAGTAGTACTGTTGATGTTGTGATACTCTTCATGCTGTCATACTCTTGATGCTGTGATAGTCATGATGTTGTGATAGTCATGATGATGTGATATTCTTGATGCCTACTTGATGCCCTGGCGTCGACAAAAAGCCAAAAACCCATCACTTGACCCTACTTGATGCCTCGGTGTTGACAAAAAGCCAAAACCCATAAATTTGACCCTACTTGATGCCTCGGCGTCGACAAAAAGCCAAAAACCCATCACTTGACCCTACTTGATGCCTCGGCGTCGACAAAAAGCCAAAAACCCATCA